>NW_025726899.1:0-5000 GCF_021461385.2 Schistocerca piceifrons | reverse complement strand
TACAGGTAGCGTGTTGCGCGACACGACACGCACATCGAAAGACATGCAGTCTAGTCGGTAATGATCCTTCCGCAGGTTCACCTACGGAAACCTTGTTACGACTTTTACTTCCTCTAAATGATCAAGTTTGGTCATCTTTCCGGTAGCATCGGCAACGACAGAGTCAATGCGCGTACCAGTCCGAAGACCTCACTAAATCATTCAATCGGTAGTAGCGACGGGCGGTGTGTACAAAGGGCAGGGACGTAATCAACGCGAGCTTATGACTCGCGCTTACTGGGAATTCCTCGTTCATGGGGAACAATTGCAGCCCCAATCCTAGCACGAAGGAGGTTCAGCGGGTTACCCCGACCTTTCGGCCTAGGAAGACACGCTGATTCCTTCAGTGTAGCGCGCGTGCGGCCCAGAACATCTAAGGGCATCACAGACCTGTTATTGCTCAATCTCGTGCGGCTAGAAGCCGCCTGTCCCTCTAAGAAGAAAAGTAATCGCTGACAGCACGAAGGATGTCACGCGACTAGTTAGCAGGCTAGAGTCTCGTTCGTTATCGGAATTAACCAGACAAATCGCTCCACCAACTAAGAACGGCCATGCACCACCACCCACCGAATCAAGAAAGAGCTATCAATCTGTCAATCCTTCCGGTGTCCGGGCCTGGTGAGGTTTCCCGTGTTGAGTCAAATTAAGCCGCAGGCTCCACTCCTGGTGGTGCCCTTCCGTCAATTCCTTTAAGTTTCAGCTTTGCAACCATACTTCCCCCGGAACCCAAAAGCTTTGGTTTCCCGGAGGCTGCCCGCCGAGTCATCGGAGGAACTGCGGCGGATCGCTGGCTGGCATCGTTTATGGTTAGAACTAGGGCGGTATCTGATCGCCTTCGAACCTCTAACTTTCGTTCTTGATTAATGAAAACATACTTGGCAAATGCTTTCGCTTCTGTTCGTCTTGCGACGATCCAAGAATTTCACCTCTAACGTCGCAATACGAATGCCCCCGCCTGTCCCTATTAATCATTACCTCGGGTTCCGAAAACCAACAAAATAGAACCGAGGTCCTATTCCATTATTCCATGCACACAGTATTCAGGCGGGCTTGCCTGCTTTAAGCACTCTAATTTGTTCAAAGTAAACGTGCCGGCCCACCGAGACACTCAATAAAGAGCACCCTGGTAGGATTTCAACGGGGTCCGCCTCGGGACGCACGAGCACGCACGGGGCGGTCGCACGCCTTCGGCTCGCCCCACCGGCAGGACGTCCACGATACATGCAGTTAAACACCGACGGGCGGTGAACCAACAGCGTGGGACACAAATCCAACTACGAGCTTTTTACCGCAACACTTTAATACCTATTGGAGCTGAATTACCGCGGCTGGGCTGGGCACCAGACTTGCCTCCAAGAATAGATCGTTAAAGGATTTTAAGTGTACTCATTCCGATTACGGGGCCTCGGATGAGTCCCGTATCGTTATTTTTCGTCACTACCTCCCCGTGCCGGGAGTGGGTAATCTTGCGCGCCTGCTGCCTTCCTTGGATGTGGTAGCCGTTTCTCAGGCTCCCTCTCCGACGAATCGAACCCTGATTCCCCGTTACCCGTTACAACCATGGTAGGCGCAGAACCTACCATCGACAGTTGATAAGGCAGACATTTGAAAGATGCGTCGCCGGTACGAGGACCGTGCGATCAGCCCAAAGTTATTCAGAGTCACCAAGGCAAACGGACCGGACGAGCCGACCGATTGGTTTTGATCTAATAAAAGCGTCCCTTCCATCTGGTCGGGACTCTGTTTGCATGTATTAGCTCTAGAATTACCACAGTTATCCAAGTAACGTGGGTACGATCTAAGGACCATAACTGATTTAATGAGCCATTCGCGGTTTCACCTTAATGCGGCTTGTACTGAGACATGCATGGCTTAATCTTTGAGACAAGCATATGACTACTGGCAGGATCAACCAGGGAGCTGCGTCAACTAGAGCTGAGCAGCCGGCCGCCCGGGAGTGTGTCCCGGGGGCCCGCGCGAACACGCAAGCGTCCGCTCAATCATTCTGCAAACAGGAGGAGGCTGAGCTCCCCTGCACAATACACCTCGAAACCCTCTCAGGTCCCGGCGGCGCGCAGCGCCGTCCCAAGTACTTGGTCGGGTTCGAGAGAGGCGCAATCGCCCGGAGTTAGGCGAGTAGACGCTTTCGGTGCGACCACCCGTGCTCCCAACTGAGCTTGCCGCTGCCGACAGAGCCCGGGAGCGTGCTGTCGTGGCATTGCCGGCGGGAGACAACACGCGCCACCTACGGTGACCGGCAGCTCCAACGCCAGCGCCACAGAAGGACAAAAGCCCACTTGGGTGCCGAAGCGAACTCTCCCAGCACAGCGCACACGCCAACACATCCGCACAGCTGCGATACAAACCACCAGCGAGAACCGCTGGGGCGACCGAGCAGCAGACGGCGTCGCGGCGCCGAGCGCCGGGCGGCGGCGCATCCTCAACGCACACAGTCCTCAATCGGACCAGCACACTGCAGATGTCCACCGCGCTTCGCACCGGGCCCGCGAGGACCTACTTTGGCCGCACGGCGCCGCGCGCAGGGTGCGCCGGCGCGCAGCTGCGACGCCTGCCGCGTCCGTCGGCCGGCGCGCCTGCCACTGGCCGCCCCCACCAGCCGGCTGTAGCGCGTGCGCCCACGCACCGCGCGGCCAGCACGCCGGGAGGCGCCCCCTCACCGGCCGGGGACGGTCCCACCCAGCCACCGCCGCGTATCGCTTCACACCCAGATGCCGTTCAGTTTCGTCGGCATGGTGGGTATCGCTGGAACAACCGGTTAGTACCTCAACTATCGTCGCCATCACCGATTCACCCCTAGCGAGAACAACCGCACCACAACGGGTTACCATTTCTTCATTTGCGTAACTTCACCAGAAAACGTAGGCGTCCATCGCCATTTGCAACTTTCAACCATTATTGCATGCCTGTGTCAGGTGTCACGCCACACTACGTCTGCCCACATACACGCAACAAAATGTGCACGCCTAGACAATACGTGGAAGGTGGCCCCCGTACGTATGCGATGTCCATTGCTCGAACGACTGTCAACCGGCTTCTGTAGCATGTCGCAGATATGGAACGCGCTGCACCATGCCATCACGGTGTGTGAGGAGAGACGACTAGGTCCGAATACATCAACAGACAGCTCATGCTGATCGCCATCCACGGCGTCCGTTCCTCCCACACGTCTCTATGGCGTACCACACTGCAATCCAGCTCTCATAGGGAGACGACACGTAGCTGCGTGCACAATATTTGCACTGTATGGTCCGCCGTTTTTGGGCGCAGTCGTTGTACGGTCACACATGGTGCCACGATGTATCATTCAGTACATAAGGACGAATGTGCAGTACAGATTGTGGTTCACGCGTACGACATCAGCGGACAGTTGACACAGGCCGCACCACAACGTAGCCTGCGTACGTCGCATGCGAAGGGCATTGAACATGCAACTTGTCACCAACCACCTTGCGAAGGCAGGGGCAAGGTGGGGACGTGGGGAGAGGTGGGGGGGGGGGGGGCGGCATGTACGCCCTGCTGCCATCCACATTACAGTGTACAGCAGGAGCATGTGGAAAGTCAGCAAGACTTGCAAGTGTTTAACATGAAGCGATACACAGGGGAGCGGGCAGTGCGAGTAGCGAACTATATTGCGAGGGTTGCGGGTGGGCAACACTACACTATTGAACGAGTCGTATAACAATTACAGAGCAGGTTTAGCGACAACGTGGGTTACGATAGGCGACAACGTGGGTTACGTTAGGGGACAACGTGGGTTACGTTAGGGGACAACGTGGGTTACGTTAGGGGACAACGTGGGTTACGTTAGGGGACAACGTGGGTTACGTTAGGGGACAACGTGGGTTACGTTAGGGGACAACGTGGGTTACGTTAGGGGACAACGTGGGTTAGGTTAAGGCACAACATGGGTTAGGTAAGGCACAACATGGGTTAGGTTAAGGCACAACATGGTAGGTAAGGCCAACATGGTTAGGTTAAGGCACAACATGGGTTAGGTTACGGCACAACATGGGTTAGGTTAAGGCACAACATGGGTTAGGTTAGGGACAACATGGGTTAGGTTAGGGACAACATGGGTTAGGTTAAGCACAACATGGGTTAGGTTAAGGCACAACATGGGTTAGGTTAGGGGACAACATGGGTTAGGTTAGGGCACAACATGGGTTAGGTTAGGGGACAACATGGGTTAGGGTTAGGGACAACATGGGTTAGGTTAGGGGACAACATGGGTTAGGTTAGGGGACAACATGGGTTAGGTTAGGGGACAACATGGGTAGGTTAGGGGACAACATGGGTTAGGTTAGGGGACAACATGGTTAGGTTAGGGGACAACATGGGTTAGGTTAAGGCACAACATGGTTAGGTTAGGGGACAACATGGGTTAGGTTAGGGGACAACATGGGTTAGGTTAGGGGACAACATGGGTTAGGTTAGGGGACAACATGGGTTAGGTTAAGGCACAACATGGGTTAGGTTAGGGCACAACATGGGTTAGGTTAGGGCACAACATGGGTTAGGTTAGGGCACAACATGGGTTAGGTTAGGGGACAACATGGGTTAGGTTAGGGGACAACATGGGTTAGGTTAGGGGACAACATGGGTTAGGTTAGGGGACAACATGGGTTAGGTGTAGGGGACAACATGGGTTAGGTTAGGGGACAACATGGGTTAGGTTAGGGACAACATGGGTTAGGTTAGGGGACAACATGGTTAGGTTAGGGACAACATGGGTTAGGTTAGGGGACAACATGGGTTAGGTTAAGGCACAACATGGGTTAGGTTAAGGCACAACATGGGTTAGGTTAGGGGACAACATGGTTAGGTTAGGGGACAACATGGGTTAGGTTAGGGGACAACATGGGTTAGGTTAAGGCACAACATGGGTTAGGTTAGGGGACAACATGGTTAGGTTAAGGCACAACATGGGTTAGGTTAGGGGA
>NW_025726898.1:57500-132459 GCF_021461385.2 Schistocerca piceifrons | reverse complement strand
ACCTGGCAGCAAGCCCCCTTTCCGCTACCGACATGGCAAAACTACATAAAACGCAGACAGATAAATACATCGTCAGGACTTGCGATCCCGCCCCTCCCTCCGCTCTCCTCAGCCCTCTCCTGCTTGCCAACGGCTGTGGCCTCCTTGCTGAGCATATCCGCAGCCTAAATGGCAAGCAGAAGCCCAGTCAACCGACTAAGATCCTCCCCAAACCCGCAACTGCCACCCAACCCCCTACCCGATCCCAGTTCCTAAAATCCCCCCCACTCAAGTCCACCACATCCCGACAAAGGCGTGTAAGGAAGAACAAGCAGGAGAAGCACTCCAAGGGGAAAAAGCAATCCTCCACCCCCATCCCAACCACTTCCACACCCTCTGAGGAGCCCGCGCCCCCGACAGCACCTGTCGTCGTCCTAGGAGGGGACCAGGAAACACCGGAACTGGAAGGGAACCGCATAAACGGGCAGGATTCGGATGGTTTCGTGCTGGCGAGGAAAACCTTTCGCAGCCGAGGCTCCCGCCGGCCCGGGGAGTGGAACCCACCCCGAACAGGTTCCAGGCGGTGGCCGATGAGCCAGAGGCACCACAAGACACTACAACACAAACACAAAATCATGTCACCCACCACCTCCCTCCGATCGTCGCAGAGTTCACTGAGAACTACGAGGAACTCTACGAAATGTTAAAAACAGCAATCGGGGGAGGCAATTTCAAAGCGAAACCTGCTGGTGGTGACAAAATAAAAATTACATTAATCACACTCGAGCACTACACCACAATAAAAACACTTCTGAACAGCAAAAACATACCCCACTACACTTTCCCCACAACAAAAACACGTAATAAAAACATAGTCATCAGGGACCTACCAAGACGAGTGGCCCCCAGGCGATCAAAACAGACCTGACTGCCCAGGGGTACATTGTCAAGGCGGTCCATCAAATGGGAAACATAGGGAGCAAATGGCCCCTGTACCAGGTCACACTGCCGGACGTCCCACAGAACAAAAGGGACATTAAGACGATCCTGGCGGTCCCTGTGACCACTGAACCACTGCGCCGCAAAAACAAGACGGTGCAGTGCTTCAGATGTCAGGGCCTCAACCACATTGCGGCACACTGCTCCATGGCAGTGAGGTGCAGAAAATGCGCCGAGGCCCATGACACAAGAACCTGTAACGTAAAACACACGGACCCGCAAATAAGGTGCGCGCTGTGTGGCAAAAACCACACAGCGGGCTACCAAGGTTGCGAGGTCCATAAAAAACACACACAGCAGGCAAAGGGCGCAAAGGCCGCCCCCCACACACGAAAAGGAAACACCACGAACCCATCCAGTCACACAAGACACCAAAACATGACAACACACACAGACAAGGCCTGGGTAAAACCAAGGCCGGACACACCGAGGGCGACTTACGCGGAAGTGGTTTCTCCTCCGAAAAACCATGAAAGCGTGGCCCAATCATCGCAACACCAGACACTATCACAACAACAACACCGGGAAACACACAGCAACAACGACCAGGTCCTCCATAACGGAGGAAGCTCTAGGGAACCCCACACACACTCCCCCCCCATGGATCAGTTGTTAGGCGTGATGGTGCAGACCATGAACCTCGTCATGGAAATGATGAAGGAATTCAGGGAAGCCCAAAAGCAAAACACACAGATCCTCGTCGCCCTTCAGGCAACAGTCCAGCAGTCGCTCCCCTCTGCGACTTCCCCAGTAGTATCAACACCCCATCATGAATAGACGCCCGAATATTCAAGGCCTGACAATGTGCGTCTTTAACGCAGACGGCATTGTTAATCAAGAGGTCGAGTTCAGAGAACTCATGAAGGAGTTCTCCATCGACATATGCATGATGGGGGAAACCCACCTGAAACCGGGAGTAAAAGCGACAGTTCCCAACTACATTAGCTACCGTAAAGACAGGCCAACCCAAGGCGGAGGAGTGGCCATATATGTAAAAAGAGGGATCCCCCACCACCAGGTATTCTTACCAGCTACCAACAAAATCGAAGCAGTGGCGGTGGAAGTAACCACTGCCACTGGACCCCTAACAATTGTTGCAGTCTACCGACCCCCACATGACCAGATAGATGAGGGAGACATAGCTGCTGCTCTAGGGCAAATTGAAGGCAAACTCGTAATAGGGGGAGACTTCAATGCCAAACACCCTGACTGGAATTCTAGAGTAACCTCCAGAGCAGGCGCCAAGCTGCAACAACTAGCGCGCGCCCACCACTTCGAAACATGGGGTCCAGTCGAGCCCACACATTTTCCGAAAAACGGAAGCAGGCCCGATGTGTTAGACATAGCTCTCACTAGGAGGATCGCAGGATTGTGACCGCAAGGACAATCAACAGAATGTCCTCCGACCACAACCCAGTGATTCTAGAAGTCGATGTGGGAGAATGGGTAGCACTCCCACGGTACCAGACGTCTTACAAACGAACAGACTGGGAGCGATACCAAGAAACTGTCGCCTCTGATATCGCTCGCGCTCCGCCACCTACTGCCGAAACAGTAGATCAAGCGCTACTAGACTTGACAGGCACCATCTTGCAGGCAGCGGAAGAGGCCACCCCACCACAAAGGGATGGCCCTCCACCGCAAATACAGCTCCCGGAACACTTACTAGCTCAAATCCGTCACAAGAACAGAGTGGCAAAAGAGTGGAAGATCACCAGAAATCAGGCCACCAGGAGGCTGCTCAATCGTCTACAGAGAGAACTGAAGGTAGCGCTCAATGAGCACAGAAACCAGCAATGGCAAAACCGCCTCACAGCTCTCAAAGTAGACGATCATACACTTTGGCAAGCAACCAAACAATTCACAAAAAGACGCGCTAGGATGCCGCCACTGCACGGCGAGCGGGGATTGGTCTACAGCAATGCTGATAAGGCCAACGCCCTCGCCGACTCCTTCGAGAAGCAGTTCCAAACGGCAGAACCCGAGGATGAAGAGCATGAAGAGGTAGTCAGTCGTCAACTGACTGTCTTCCTCAATGCTGAGGAGGACCCAGAGGACGAACCCATACTTTTTGCCCCGAGGACGTGGCAAGAGTAATCAGGTCCCTCCCTACAAAAAAGGCGCCAGGGCACGACAGTGTCACAAACCAGTTAGTCAAAAAACTCCCACCCACAGCGATCACACACCTCGCGAACGTCCTCAACGAGATTACTCGTTCCCGTGAGTTCCCAGCTTGCTGGAAACATGCGGAAGTGGTCGCGATACACAAACCAGGAAAAGACCCTCTATTCCCGCAGCACTACAGGCCGATTAGCCTCTTGCCAACTCTCAGCAAGATCTATGAGCGCCTCCTGCTAAAACCCATGCAAGAACATATCACCAGAGAGCAAATTCTGCCGGATTTCCAATTTGGATTCCGGCAGAACCACTCTGCCCCACAACAGGTCATGAGAATGGTTGAAGCAGCCACAGAGGGCTTCAACCACAGAGGCTACTGCGGGATAGTGCTACTAGACGTAGCCAAAGCCTTTGATTCAGTATGGCATAGAGGGCTACTCTACAAGTTGTACTCACAAGGGTTTCCAGGGAGCATAGTTCAGCTAATCAAGAGCTACCTCACGAATAGGACTTTCTCCGTGAAAGTAGAAACTGCCACCTCCACCAGAAGGCGCATTCGTGCTGGGGTGCCACAGGGATCGGTCCTGGGGCCCGTATTGTACAGCTTGTACACTGCGGACACTCCAACGGCCCCCCTGGTGCACACCGCGCAGTACGCCGATGACACAGCCTTTTACACGAGAAATGCGAACAAGGACCTGGTCATTCGTAGGCTACAAAGGGTTTTAGATGACACAGAAACCTGGGCCCGTCGCTGGCGCATCACCATCAACTCGGAGAAGACGCAGGCAATGCTGATTACCCGCAGGCTCGGAAGGCGCGAACCTCCTCAACGTCCCCCCCCTCCACCTCCACCTAAATGGAACCCAACTCCCCTGGCGCAGAACCGCCAAGTACCTTGGCGTAACCTTGGACTCTCGTCTCACGTGGAAACCCCACATAGACGAGGTCCACAGGAAGGTCTGCGCCAGAATGTCCATCCTATATCCTATCCTGAACCCAAACAGCTCCCTTCCCTGCCCAGTAGCAGTAAACGTTTATCAGGCCCTGATCCGGCCAGTAATGGAGTATGCGTGCCCTGTCTGGGGATACGCGGCGAAGCAGCACCTGGACAAACTCCAGAGGCTGCAAAACCGCGCCCTCAGAAGGGCACTGCATCTACCTCTCGGATTCCCCACAGACGACCTGCACGCCGCAGCCGATATCCCACTCCTGAGAGAGCGTTTCCAGGATCTGGCAAGGGCCTTCTATGAAGGTACTTCCAGATCCGGAAATGCACTCATCCACTCCCTTGGTCGGTATGACATGTCCCGCGATAAACACAAGCGCCCTATGACGATCTTCGACGATTAAGTCGAAGAGAAAAATCCCAATACCCAATCCCTAATCCAGTTCCTTCCCATATATCACCAATCATCTCGCCTACCTCAGGCAAGTCCCAGATACACACAACAATTCATCACATATCACAGACATCAAAAATATACAGAAAAATCACACACACATGTACACAGGGGAGTAAAAGCCAAAAGGCTATAAACTCCCCCTCACACTTCCCCAAAGAGGGGAAAGTATTAGATGAGTGCAGCAGCAGGCTGCGCCGGCACGCACTCCGCTGCTCGACTCGCTGCCGCTCGCACCGGTCGTTTTCGTTTCCTTCTCGTGTGCACCGTCGCTAGCCCATCGCCATGTCCGGACGCGGAAAGGGAGGCAAAGTCAAGGGCAAGTCAAAGTCCCGCTCAAGCAGGGCTGGGCTCCAGTTCCCGGTCGGCAGAATCCACCGCCTCCTGCGCAAGGGAAACTACGCAGAGCGCGTCGGCGCCGGGGCGCCCGTCTACCTCGCCGCCGTCATGGAGTACCTCGCGGCTGAGGTGCTCGAGCTGGCCGGAAACGCGGCCCGCGACAACAAGAAGACGCGCATCATCCCGCGCCACCTGCAGCTTGCCATCCGCAACGACGAGGAGCTCAACAAGCTCCTGTCGGGCGTCACCATCGCACAGGGTGGTGTCCTACCCAACATCCAGGCCGTCCTGCTGCCAAAGAAGACCGAGAAGAAGGCCTAAAGGAGGCCAGGCAATCGCAGCGCCGCGTGCTCCCCTGCACGCAACGCGCTTTGCCGGCTCGGCTCGGCCCGGCCCACAACAATCGGCCCTTTTCAGGGCCACCACACAAACCTACGTCCAAAGCAAAATTTCAGTCGTCCTCGCCGCACCTTGTTTTGTTTCAACTTTGCACTTTCACAGCACAGCCGCCGCCGGCGCACGTCCGCCATCTTGTCGTCCACACAGCCCGCACACACACACACACACACACACACACACACACACATTTTGCACGGTCGCAGAGTCGCCTTCCAAACGACAACGGCAGCAATAATGACCATTGTTAAAGGGAGGCGTGTCGACACACCGCCCTCCACTCCCGCGCGCAACGGCCGTCGACACGAACGAAACAGCTGATCCGGCCGCCTATGCCCACACGCCTTGCCTCGGAAACCCCAACGCCGCCGCAAACACACAGAGCCAAACCACGCAAGCAAATAATTACCGCCTCTCTCGCACAACAACACACAGCCCGCCATCTCCGTCGCGATCGATACAAAGACACACAATAACAAACACAAACGAAGCAGCTCCACACACAGCCAGCCACATGACACGTTTCCTTTCCTTCTCCCCTCCCAGCCACATCACGTCGCTCAAACGGAAAGAAAGAAAGAAACAAACAAACAAACAAACAAACAAACAAACGAACAACACAGCGCACACACACGCAGCAACAACAACAACAACACAGACTCTTTCGCACTTTTCAACTTCCGAACAGTGTGGTGGCCCTGAAAAGGGCCGTTTTCTAGTCTCTCCCACCCACAAGCACGGCCGCGGGAAGGCCAGCGCCCGCTGCGACGCAGCCTAACCGCCGAAACCGTACAGGGTGCGCCCCTGCCTCTTCAGGGCGTACACCACGTCCATGGCCGTCACAGTCTTGCGCTTGGCGTGCTCAGTGTACGTCACCGCGTCGCGGATCACGTTCTCCAGGAACACCTTCAGCACCCCGCGGGTCTCCTCGTAGATCAGACCAGAGATGCGCTTCACGCCGCCCCTGCGAGCCAGGCGGCGGATGGCGGGCTTCGTGATGCCCTGGATGTTGTCGCGCAACACCTTGCGGTGCCGCTTGGCGCCACCCTTGCCGAGCCCCTTTCCTCCCTTGCCGCGGCCTGTCATCCTTCCTTCCTCGGGCAAAGCAAAACGTGCACAAACAGCAGCTGCAGCGGCTGGCGAGTCGGCTACGGTCTGCGCCCAGCGCGCCCGCCGCCCCCCTATATAGACTCTGGCCCGCCCTCCCCCCACCACGCGCAACCGAGGGCATATAAGCGCAGCACGGAGGCGCGCGGGCCCGTTGTCAAGGCAGCACCGGACGCCGCGCCGCACCTAACCTCCACGCACGCCGCTCCGCTACCGCCAACGCTACCGCCATGGCCCGCACAAAGCAAACGGCCCGCAAGTCCACCGGCGGAAAGGCGCCGCGCAAACAGCTCGCCACCAAGGCGGCGAGGAAGAGCGCGCCCGCCACCGGAGGCGTCAAGAAGCCCCACCGCTACAGGCCGGGCACCGTCGCCCTGCGAGAAATCAGGCGCTACCAGAAGAGCACAGAGCTGCTCATCCGCAAGCTGCCATTCCAGCGCCTAGTGCGCGAGATCGCCCAGGACTTCAAGACCGACCTGCGCTTCCAGAGCTCCGCAGTCATGGCCCTGCAGGAGGCCAGCGAGGCCTACCTCGTCGGCCTCTTCGAAGACACCAACCTGTGCGCAATCCACGCCAAGCGCGTCACCATCATGCCCAAGGACATCCAGCTCGCGCGCCGCATCCGCGGCGAGCGCGCCTAAACCGCGCCGCGGCACCGCACCGCACAAACAAAAACGGCCCTTTTCAGGGCCACTAACATCTCTCCGTCGCGAGCAAACTTTGTCGGTCGCCTGCCTCTCGCCCCGCAACCCAAAAACAAAAACCACCACTTCCCGTCCGTCCGCCACACACACCCGCTCACTCTGCCTGCCTGCTAGCAGCGCGCAACAATCACACATCATCCCTCCCCGGCGCTCAAAGCGCACAATACCCAACGGCCGACGTCACACCGCACAGGTGGCTGGCCGGCCGCCGCTTTCGTTTCGAAAACAAAAAAAAACCCGCACTCCACTCCGACGGCCAACGGCCAGGCAGGCGCGCTCGCTCGCTCTACACGCCACCGAAATCCCCGCCGACTCCTTCCACATCTCAACGTGCCCCCCGTTGCAAAACATAACACACACAAAGAAACAAAACAAAGACCAGACACGACTAGACAAGACACACATCCGAGAAGAACGAACGCAGGCAAGCCAACCAACGTATTCAAACAAAACAACGTGACAGAAAACCAACCGTCGGCCGCCGCCACAAACACGGCGACAATCAACCACGACAACAACAACACCGCTTACCGCTACCGCCGCCCACACCCGCCACCGACCCCCGCAATCAAACCACCACGGCACGCAAACAGCATCCCCACGGGCATACAGACAGACACCCACACCAAACGCAACACGACAATCAAAACCTTCCCCGACGTGCTTTGATGGCCCTGAGAAGGGCCGTTTTGGGCCGCGCGTCTCTTGCGCGCCACTAGACGACGACGGGGGGTGGGGACGACGGGGTCAAGCGCCAAACCCTTCCTTTCCCATCTCTTTCTCCTCTACTCTACTCTACTTCTTCTTCTTGGGCGAAGCCTTCGCCTTAGACGGCGTCGTCGCCTTCTTCGGGCGCGGCGCCTTCGGCTTCTTCGTCGGAACCTTGGCGGCCTTCTTCGCCTTCGACGGCGACTTGGCCTTGGCCGGCTTGGCCGCAGCCGCCTTCTTCGCACCCGCGGGAGCGGCCGACGCCGCAGACGCCTTCTTGGCGGCGCCCGCCTTCCGACCGGTCGCCGCCTTCACGCCACCAGCCTTCTTTGCGCCGGCCGCACGGGCGCCCTTCTTCTCCTTGCTGGCCGGAGCGGCGCGCTTCTTCTTGGCACCGCCAGCACGAGCCTTGCCGCCCTCGGCCGCCCCCCCGCCGCCGGCGCCGGCAAGCTTGAACGAGCCGGACGCGCCCTTCCCCTTCGTCTGCACCAGCTCGCCCGCCACGACGGCCGACTTGAGGTACTTCTTGATAAACGGCGCCAGCTTCTCCGCGTCCAGCTTGTAGTGCGCGGCTATGTACTTCTTGATCGCCTGCAGCGACGACCCGCCGCGCTCCTTCAGACTCTTGATGGCGGCCGTCACCATCTCAGAGGTGCGCGGGTGCGCAGGCTTGGCGCGCGGCTTCTTCGCAGACGACGCAGACTTGGCCTTCTTCGTAGTGCCGGTGGCGGCGGGTGCCGCAGCAGTCTCGTTCGTAGCCGCCTGATCTGCCATTTCGACGACGCGCGTAACACACAGCGAGAGCGAGAGCGAGAGCGAGCGGGACGGCAGGCACGCAAGCACAGCACAGCACGGCAGAGCAGAGCAGAGAATCACAAGGGCCCAGCCAGTGTCGCGGGCGGGCGCGGACGGCCGAGAGAGCGGCCGCCACTCTGCGCGCCGCCGCGCCGCGCCTCCCGCGCTTGCTACCGCCCAACGTCCGACAGCCTGTGCGGAGCAGCCCCAAAGCTGCGCCACAACCGCCCGCGCCTTTCAAACCACCGAGGATGGGGCTACACACAGCCACACCACAGTCGCCAACCAGTCGCCACGGCAGCGCCGCAAACCACGGCCAAACTGCAGCTACCGCGCGCTACAGCCTGGGTCGGCCCGCCGAGAATCGCCGCCCCCGCCCAAATGCCGCCCCCACAGCCCCAGCCGACGACCCGCCACAATGGCCAAACCTTCGGCAAAACTCCCACACCGTCGCCGCGGCAGCCCGGCCAGCGCGGCCGGCGCCACAGCCACACAAGCCGAGGCGTGCGGCGATGACGGCCGTGCAAACGCGCCTCCGCCGCCCCATCGCCTTCCGTCGCCCTCCCGCCGTTTCCCGATCGGCCCGCAGCCGTCGGGCCACATCGCGCGCCGTCCTCCTCCTCTCGCCCGCCAACATTCACAGCCGTTTCTCAACAATTGCCCGCCGCAAACGGACGCCGCCTGCGCAACAGGCGCCGCCGCCCCTCGCCGCTTCCGACCCAACCCCTCGACCGAGGCAAACCGCAATCCGAATCTACAGACCAACCCAATCTGCCGTCAGCACACACGACAGCCGACCTTACACGTTGCGCGTTACACATTACGTTTACACGTCTAGGTTAGGTTCGGTTAGGTTAGGTGGACGTGGGTTAGGTTAAGGGGACTTGGGTTAGGTTAAGCGTCAAACTTAGGTTAAGCATTCAAACACGTCAGGCGTCAGAGGTTAGGTTAGGTTAGGTTAGGTTAGGTTAGGTTAGGTTAGGTTACGTTAGGTTACGTTACACGTTAGGTTAAGGGGTCAGTGCTAGGTTAAGAAGCGTCAAACGTAGGTTAAAAAAGCGTTCAAAACGTGAGGCGTGAGCCGCCGGACAGCTTACCTTACGTAGACGTTTGGGGCTCACAGGCTGAGCTCACCTCACCACACCACAGGTTAGGTTCGGTTCGGTTCGCTCGGCTCAGCGTAAAGCGCCGAGGTCAGGGTTACGTTCGTTCACCTTCGGGCGCCACACTTTCGGTTGAAAGGTCGCGACGGGACGACGTCGGCAGGCACCGCCGCAAACGGACAAAAACGTACAGACGACGTCGAAAACCGCCGACAGACGGGGGAGCAGCACGACCACGACCAGATACCGAGCGCGAACGAGACGCACGCGAACCACCCCCACCGGCCAAAGGGCACCACACAACAACCCAGAGCACCACGTGTCGACACCACAGCAACCCGCCGCTCACGCGACATGGCTGGCACCGAAGGGCAACCGCCCGCAACTGCGCTTTCCGCGCCGGCCCGGATGCACGTCGTGCTACAACAACACCACTACCGTACACAGCCGCTGTTCACAACATCACTATCATGCGCGCCCGCGGCTCGCCGCCGTCGCAGTCGCAGCCCCAACGCCAGCACTTTTGCACCACCATTCACACGCACCGCAACACAGCTCGCCGACACAGCCGAACAAAACAAACACCACACAACAACAGCAACAACGCCGCCGCCTCTACTCGTGCCGGCGACCCACCCCGCCGATGGCGCACCTTTCGCCAGCCGGCAATCGACACACACGCACGCACCCACCCACCCCCCGGGGCCCAGTGCAAAAAAAAACACACAAAAACAAAAACAAAAAAAAAACAACACAAACGACACGGGAAGCGCACACCGCCACTTCGCGCGCACGCCACCAACCAGTCGTCGTCTCAAAATAACAAACACAAACAAAATAAACTAACAACTAGGGCAACACAAAACAAAAACGCCTCGCACGAACCGCCCACAAAAAGGACAAGCACACGCACAGCCTCTGCTGACGACCACGACGCAGCGGCACGCTGCTCCTGTCCCGCGCCCCGCGCCCCGCGCCCCACTCGATTCACAACTCACGCGACACCGTCAACGACGGGCTCGCTTCCCGCAACCTACCACCTTTCCGCCACGACGCACAGCCCCAGCCCCACCCGACCCGACGACGCCCGTGGCAACGACTGCACTTTCACCACCGCCTCCCCCTTCCCCCCCAAAACACACACACACACACACACACACACACACACAGCCAGCCAAAAACGCACTCGCGACCCACACATGCACGTGCATCGGCACACGCCAACCAGTCAACGTCGACAACCACACGCAAGGCTCGAAACGAAACCGGCGTCCTTCCACGTTGCCATCAAGCTACCTACACGACACAAGACACAAGGAACAAACACAACAGCCGGCCCCACTAATTCCCACTCTCACGCCGCAAAAAGCACACCGAAACCGCCAAACGCACGCACATTCCCCTTCGCACTGACACCGACCGGCTCGCTACCACACACCTCTCGGCAGCCGTTTCACGCCAATTCGCCACACCGCCCACACAGTCGACAAGCGCCCGCCCTGTACGGCACACGCAACGACGCAGCGCAGCAAAGGGCGCCCGCAACACATACCTCTCCTCTCTCTCCCTCTCCGCCGCCCGACGCGCCAACCGCCACGCCACACCGCCAGCCACTCGCAAATTGTGCACTGCCACCAGCCACACGTCCAACACGCCGCGCCGCCTCCGGCCACCCGCCAGGGGGCGCTCACGTCCGCGACAACAGCGCGGCCCGCCGGGCCGAACCGAACCGAACCGAGCCGCCGCTGCTCTGCACTCGGCACGGCCACACCCTGCTGCAGACCGGGCTCGTCTCTCTGTACGCGTCTGCCTGCGCATCAACACAACACGACCTTTTTTTTTTTTTTCTCTCTACCGCCATCCCTTCTTCTCGCGTTTTACTCGTTGTTGCAGCAGCGGCGCACACCTACACATCCACAGCCCCAGCCGAGCCGAGCCGGCCTCACCTCAGGGCCCGCCGCCAGCGTCTCCTCCTCGGGCACAGGTGCGGTGCTGTGGCCGCCCATCCAACCGCATTGCTGGCCGTCCAGCCGCCAGGCGTTCCCACTGCCGCGAGCCACGCCGCGCACCGACCCTGCTGCAGAAAACGAAGCATAGCCAGAGACCGACCGATACACAAAGCAAGCCGTCGCCTCGCCTCTTGTCCTTCCTGCCTTCCTTTCGCCCCCCCCCCCTCCTTTTTTTTTTTTTATTTTGTTTTCTTCTTTCTTTCTTTCTTTGGCCCTCTCTCCTTCCCGCCCCATGGCGGTTACGGCACCGCCTGCAGCGGCAGATTTTTTGCGCCCACACGCCTACTCCTACCACCATTAACCTTGCCCTGCCCATCAACGTCGCAGTCGAACCGACGCTTGCCAACACACTGCCCACGTTCCTTTCTCTTTTCGGCCTACGCCCATTACGCGCCGCCGCCACAGCACCTTCCCTTCCCACAACACACCGACGTCATCACACGCACCCACAAACAGGGGCCACGACCGTGTTCCTCGCCCACTCCCATCCCGCACGGTACGCACATTCCCAACTACTACCGCGCACCCTCCCTTTCCAATCTGTGTGTCTCTGTGTCTGTGTCCTGTGTCCTGTCCGCGCGTGACGCCTCTCAACATCCGCCGTCCCCCGTCCCGTTTTCGCCCCCATGCCGTCGTCGCGCCGCCTCCTCCCCGTCCACCGCCGCCCCTGTCCGCCCCGCACCACACCATACACCGCTGCTTGTCCCGGCCGTTGCCACCAAAGGCGCCGACCGCAAACGCGCCACGCCGCAGCCCCCGTGCGTCTCGCTCGCTTGCATCTCCGTGCCGACGCTGCCTCTCTTCCCGCTCGCACTCGACCTCGACAACACAGTCTTTGGCTCCGCCACTGCGTGTTCCGGTGGTACGCACGCTGCAACACGTATGTATTCGTTACCAGAGCGATGGCGAGGCATGACAGCATCTCTGTCTGACCAGAGAGTTATTTATCGTTGCTAGTCGGCGCTTGGACCGCGCCAGACGACAGTAGTGGCACGCACCGGGTCGCCAGGAACAGTTGTTATATATATTGTAGCGCGAGTCGGGAGAGGTAGTAGTCGGTCGACAGTAGTAGCGGGTGGACGGTTGTACTGAGCGGGCGTCGGCGGCGTGCTCTGCTCGTCTCGCGACTCTGGTCACGGTTCGGGACGATGTATAGTATATTGTGTTATAATCAAAAGGTAGTGTGAAGCTGCATTGCGCAAATCTGATAACGTATGTTCATTGTACTTATTTTGTTCAACAACAAAAGCCCCACTATTACTTTTTTCTAAAGCAACTTTTGTCTTTTAACGAAAAACATTCACTTTTTAAAGACTACTTCCTATGGCATTTCCCTCCAAGGAGTGCAATTAATTACCAGCCAGCACTCATTCATTGCACACAGCTGTGTAAGGGGTATCTACAATTGAGGAGCGGATATAAATGCAACTTTTTTGTTTTTTTTTTTTTTTTGTGTGTTGTAACCTCCCCGCAAAATTTAAAATAATGGACAATGTTATTTACGGATGCTAATGGACATTGCGCTAATTGTAACCTCGCCCACAATGAGAGGTATTGAAAATGGCAACAAAAATGTGAAATTCGCAATCCGACTCAAATATAAATTCTTCACAACATTTAAAGTCCGTTCAGTGACAAGAAACTTCAATTGAGCCGAAATATCGGTCTTTGGCCCTGTGCAAAACAATCAGAATTAAAGTCTTACCTCAGAATAAATGGATGTCACATTTCTGCTCTTGTTGTTGCGCAGCGCTTGGAGGAACTGCATTGCAAATAATAATATTCTCTTTTTTTGTGATTTTAGTGAAATTTTTCTTCAAAGAAGTGGAATGAAATGGGAAGTGCAACGAACTCTTTAGTTCAATAAAACATTACATTTTTGAAAAATGCTTTTGAAATAAAAATTATTTTTGGGGAACTTGTTGGAGAATTAATTACAATAAATATAATTTTTCATTATCTAATGATTATATTAATTAACAGTATACCTCCTTCACCATCTTGACCAGTGTTGCCGACCGCCTACATCACACAACCGCACTCGGCTGCTACTACTGACCGACCGCTCTGCATGACGACTATTAGCGTACTGCACGCGACGACTACTGACAGAGTACAGCCCTCAACTAGACAGAGCTACAGACTCGCAACGACTGACTGACTGACTGACTGACTGACTGAGAACCGCTCGCAACACTCGCGCGGTCCAGCGCAAACTCTCTGGTCACAGATGCTACAATGTCTCGCCATCGCTGCTATGTTACATACGTGTTTCAGTGTCTTTTTCATTGGGGTAACGATCTTTGGCTCTTTTTATTCTGAATACAGGGCCAAAGGTCAACGCTGCTGCCCTTATACAATTTATCAGGTTCCATTATGTCTGTTGCAATGTTACATACGGTTCATTCTTTCATTAATATTATCGTTGGGTTTGTTTTGTAGGGACGTTAACATTCTGGCACATTTTTATTATCATCGGACTCTCTGCTATTTGTGCAGGGAGGTTATACCTGGGTCCATTTCCATTTCCATTTCCATTTACATTTTAATATTGATAGACTTTTTGTTTTCTTTTTTTGTTTCTTGTTGTTTTTCCTTCTTTTTTCTTGTTGTTTTTTTTTCTTTCTTTTTTTTTGTTTTGTTTTGTTTTTCCCGCTCTCACCACCACCGCCGCATCACGCCTTCCGTTTTCTTCTTGGTTTCTTTTCTGTTCTTCAACTGCTTCAACATCACCGCGCCCCATTTCCACACCACAGCCATCAGCCTCCAAGACGGGCAGGCGCAGTGTGCCATTTCCGGCGCACAAGCACACCCGTACGGTACTCTCCTCGCCCCCACGCCACCAACAACACAGCGACCACGCGGCTTTCAGGCATGGCATGGCACGGCACGGCACGGCACCGGCGAAATGCGCCGCCCCCGCCCCTCCGCGCATCCGTCCGTCTCGCCACGTTCACTGACAGCCGCGTCTGCGGCTACACCACGACAACCACAACACAACACCGCTCCCCTCCCTGGCAACTCATTGTTTTTCTCCTCCTCTTTTGCACAAACCACAACGCCGAGCACAGGCGCAAGCCACCCACACCGCGCCCCTCCCCGTCCCGTCTTTGGCCGCCGCTCCTCGTTTCCTCGTTTGCCCCCTCCCATCTCCCGAAATGCCATGCCAGCAGCGTTACGCATGCCCCTCCCCTGTCCACACAACACTACCGCCAAACGAACAGCCTTCCGGGCCACATGCAGGGCACGCCCACCTCCAAACACTGCCAATTCACGGACGCACGCACGCACACACACACACACACACACACACACACACACACACACACACACTTTCCCGACACCTTTCTGTACGGAGGGTGCGTCATCTCGACCGTGACAGAGTGACGCCAACTATCGACGATCCATTTCCCCCCACTGGTAAAACACGTCCACTAACACCTACATACATCATTCAAGTACACAGACAATAGCATACACACAATGGGAGGGCACACGAACATGGACGGCACGGCACTGTCACACACTCTTCCTCAGAACCAACCATACCAACAAACGTTACGTACAACCGGGAAAGCGAAAGCGAAAGCAAAAGCAAAAAGCAAAGGCCAATGCAGCCGTCAAAGGTAACGTTCACCACGGCAGACACTTGCAGCCGCGCCGCCGTTAAACGCATTTCAGTGCGGCTCCAATACGCCTCCGACACGGGAACGTTCCGTTGCTCTACGAATGCGTTTCTCCCCTTTTTCCCTTCCTCTCTCTTTTGCCCCCCCCCCTCTGTCCTTTCCTCCTGCACTCTTGCCTCCTTCCTCACGTTCTGCCCAGACATTCGACCGATCAAAGTCAACCTGTCGTTACCGTTCTCAGCGCGACGGTGTACAACAGTATGACGGGTGTGCCCACGACTTCGGTTCAGTTGCGTGACGCCGGTCTATCGCGCCGATCGACAGTTACTCAGGGGGGCGACGGATCGGACCACGTCACCGACACACAAAACACTTTCAAACAAACAAATACATACCGGATGGACACAGACAAACACGTGTACAGACATTCGCCAAAAACGGCCGCCGCCGCCGCCGCCGTCGTCTAGCGTCGCGCTTACTGTACTGCACTGGACACGCGTGCATCTTGAATGACGACATCGGTGTGCGTGCGTCGTACGCAATCAGTCAGACACGGCTATCAAAAATCAGAGTCGAATGGTACATCATCGTGCGTGTCGCCGTACACGTACAGTACAATGCAACAACAATGCGTCTTCATGGCACGTTCATTTCAACGTCACTCACACACCTCCACGCTGCAGTTACGTCGCACCATTGTCAAACTCGGCGTACAGCAAAGGGAATAGTGGGCGGCAAACAAAAACCACAAAAAAAAACAACATTTCACATTTCACCCTCGCCATGTATGATGTGCAAAAAACAAACCCGCAAACGGCCGTCGTTACGGTGACACAAAAGTCGGCGATCGCACTGTCCCCCCTCGCAGACAGGTAACACACACACCAACAACACCAAATGGGTCAAAAACCACGCCAACGAGGCGTGCCACCATTCCACGCCACGGCGACCAACCTCGTGGCCGTACCCCGCGCAACACGCTTTGACGCGCCCCCCCACCCACAATCAAAATGCACACATACATCACAGCCGTCCACACAAACAACAACAACAATTCCGCCCTTCCCGCAAAAGGCAAGTTGGTGGCCCTGAAAAGGGCCGTTTTGCCGCTCTCGCAACGGAGGAGCATTCTCTCTCCATCCTTCCTTCCGTTCCAGAGCCACCTCCTTACTTGGAGCTCGTGTACTTGGTCACCGCCTTCGTGCCCTCGCTCACGGCGTGCTTGGCCAGCTCGCCAGGCAGCAACAGCCGCACAGCGGTCTGGATCTCGCGGGACGTGATGGTCGAGCGCTTGTTGTAGTGCGCCAGGCGAGAAGCCTCGGCCGCAATGCGCTCGAAAATGTCGTTCACGAAGCTGTTCATGATGCTCATCGCCTTCGACGAGATGCCCGTGTCAGGGTGCACCTGCTTCAGCACCTTGTAGATGTAGATGGCATAGCTCTCCTTCCTCTTGCGCTTCTTCTTCTTGTCGCCCTTCGAAATGTTCTTCTGCGCCTTGCCAGCCTTCTTGGCGGCCTTCCCGCTAGTCTTGGGCGGCATCTCGAACCAACGTACGGCGGCAGCAGCAACACCAGTAGCAAGCGCTCCGCTCTAGTCAGCGTCTCCCCACACAGTGGCACCCGCCGCCAGCCGCCGCCGCACCTTTACCAGCTCGCCCTGTTGCGGCCGCCGACCAATGGGGCGCGCGCGCAACCGGCCGCCGCACCCGAGCCCATAAAGCACCCCCACCCCGGCTGCGCCGGCACGCACTCCGCTGCTCGACTCGCTGCCGCTCGCACCGGTCGTTTTCGTTTCCTTCTCGTGTGCACCGTCGCTAGCCCATCGCCATGTCCGGACGCGGAAAGGGAGGCAAAGTCAAGGGCAAGTCAAAGTCCCGCTCAAGCAGGGCTGGGCTCCAGTTCCCGGTCGGCAGAATCCACCGCCTCCTGCGCAAGGGAAACTACGCAGAGCGCGTCGGCGCCGGGGCGCCCGTCTACCTCGCCGCCGTCATGGAGTACCTCGCGGCTGAGGTGCTCGAGCTGGCCGGAAACGCGGCCCGCGACAACAAGAAGACGCGCATCATCCCGCGCCACCTGCAGCTTGCCATCCGCAACGACGAGGAGCTCAACAAGCTCCTGTCGGGCGTCACCATCGCACAGGGTGGTGTCCTACCCAACATCCAGGCCGTCCTGCTGCCAAAGAAGACCGAGAAGAAGGCCTAAAGGAGGCCAGGCAATCGCAGCGCCGCGTGCTCCCCTGCACGCAACGCGCTTTGCCGGCTCGGCTCGGCCCGGCCCACAACAATCGGCCCTTTTCAGGGCCACCACACAAACCTACGTCCAAAGCAAAATTTCAGTCGTCCTCGCCGCACCTTGTTTTGTTTCAACTTTGCACTTTCACAGCACAGCCGCCGCCGGCGCACGTCCGCCATCTTGTCGTCCACACAGCCCGCACACACACACACACACACACACACACACACACACATTTTGCACGGTCGCAGAGTCGCCTTCCAAACGACAACGGCAGCAATAATGACCATTGTTAAAGGGAGGCGTGTCGACACACCGCCCTCCACTCCCGCGCGCAACGGCCGTCGACACGAACGAAACAGCTGATCCGGCCGCCTATGCCCACACGCCTTGCCTCGGAAACCCCAACGCCGCCGCAAACACACAGAGCCAAACCACGCAAGCAAATAATTACCGCCTCTCTCGCACAACAACACACAGCCCGCCATCTCCGTCGCGATCGATACAAAGACACACAATAACAAACACAAACGAAGCAGCTCCACACACAGCCAGCCACATGACACGTTTCCTTTCCTTCTCCCCTCCCAGCCACATCACGTCGCTCAAACGGAAAGAAAGAAAGAAACAAACAAACAAACAAACAAACAAACAAACGAACAACACAGCGCACACACACGCAGCAACAACAACAACAACACAGACTCTTTCGCACTTTTCAACTTCCGAACAGTGTGGTGGCCCTGAAAAGGGCCGTTTTCTAGTCTCTCCCACCCACAAGCACGGCCGCGGGAAGGCCAGCGCCCGCTGCGACGCAGCCTAACCGCCGAAACCGTACAGGGTGCGCCCCTGCCTCTTCAGGGCGTACACCACGTCCATGGCCGTCACAGTCTTGCGCTTGGCGTGCTCAGTGTACGTCACCGCGTCGCGGATCACGTTCTCCAGGAACACCTTCAGCACCCCGCGGGTCTCCTCGTAGATCAGACCAGAGATGCGCTTCACGCCGCCCCTGCGAGCCAGGCGGCGGATGGCGGGCTTCGTGATGCCCTGGATGTTGTCGCGCAACACCTTGCGGTGCCGCTTGGCGCCACCCTTGCCGAGCCCCTTTCCTCCCTTGCCGCGGCCTGTCATCCTTCCTTCCTCGGGCAAAGCAAAACGTGCACAAACAGCAGCTGCAGCGGCTGGCGAGTCGGCTACGGTCTGCGCCCAGCGCGCCCGCCGCCCCCCTATATAGACTCTGGCCCGCCCTCCCCCCACCACGCGCAACCGAGGGCATATAAGCGCAGCACGGAGGCGCGCGGGCCCGTTGTCAAGGCAGCACCGGACGCCGCGCCGCACCTAACCTCCACGCACGCCGCTCCGCTACCGCCAACGCTACCGCCATGGCCCGCACAAAGCAAACGGCCCGCAAGTCCACCGGCGGAAAGGCGCCGCGCAAACAGCTCGCCACCAAGGCGGCGAGGAAGAGCGCGCCCGCCACCGGAGGCGTCAAGAAGCCCCACCGCTACAGGCCGGGCACCGTCGCCCTGCGAGAAATCAGGCGCTACCAGAAGAGCACAGAGCTGCTCATCCGCAAGCTGCCATTCCAGCGCCTAGTGCGCGAGATCGCCCAGGACTTCAAGACCGACCTGCGCTTCCAGAGCTCCGCAGTCATGGCCCTGCAGGAGGCCAGCGAGGCCTACCTCGTCGGCCTCTTCGAAGACACCAACCTGTGCGCAATCCACGCCAAGCGCGTCACCATCATGCCCAAGGACATCCAGCTCGCGCGCCGCATCCGCGGCGAGCGCGCCTAAACCGCGCCGCGGCACCGCACCGCACAAACAAAAACGGCCCTTTTCAGGGCCACTAACATCTCTCCGTCGCGAGCAAACTTTGTCGGTCGCCTGCCTCTCGCCCCGCAACCCAAAAACAAAAACCACCACTTCCCGTCCGTCCGCCACACACACCCGCTCACTCTGCCTGCCTGCTAGCAGCGCGCAACAATCACACATCATCCCTCCCCGGCGCTCAAAGCGCACAATACCCAACGGCCGACGTCACACCGCACGGGTGGCTGGCCGGCCGCCGCTTTCGTTTCGAAAACAAAAAAAACCCGCACTCCACTCCGACGGCCAACGGCCAGGCAGGCGCGCTCGCTCGCTCTACACGCCACCGAAATCCCCGCCGACTCCTTCCACATCTCAACGTGCCCCCCGTTGCAAAACATAACACACACAAAGAAACAAAACAAAGACCAGACACGACTAGACAAGACACACATCCGAGAAGAACGAACGCAGGCAAGCCAACCAACGTATTCAAACAAAACAACGTGACAGAAAACCAACCGTCGGCCGCCGCCACAAACACGGCGACAATCAACCACGACAACAACAACACCGCTTACCGCTACCGCCGCCCACACCCGCCACCGACCCCCGCAATCAAACCACCACGGCACGCAAACAGCATCCCCACGGGCATACAGACAGACACCCACACCAAACGCAACACGACAATCAAAACCTTCCCCGACGTGCTTTGATGGCCCTGAGAAGGGCCGTTTTGGGCCGCGCGTCTCTTGCGCGCCACTAGACGACGACGGGGGGTGGGGACGACGGGGTCAAGCGCCAAACCCTTCCTTTCCCATCTCTTTCTCCTCTACTCTACTCTACTTCTTCTTCTTGGGCGAAGCCTTCGCCTTAGACGGCGTCGTCGCCTTCTTCGGGCGCGGCGCCTTCGGCTTCTTCGTCGGAACCTTGGCGGCCTTCTTCGCCTTCGACGGCGACTTGGCCTTGGCCGGCTTGGCCGCAGCCGCCTTCTTCGCACCCGCGGGAGCGGCCGACGCCGCAGACGCCTTCTTGGCGGCGCCCGCCTTCCGACCGGTCGCCGCCTTCACGCCACCAGCCTTCTTTGCGCCGGCCGCACGGGCGCCCTTCTTCTCCTTGCTGGCCGGAGCGGCGCGCTTCTTCTTGGCACCGCCAGCACGAGCCTTGCCGCCCTCGGCCGCCCCCCCGCCGCCGGCGCCGGCAAGCTTGAACGAGCCGGACGCGCCCTTCCCCTTCGTCTGCACCAGCTCGCCCGCCACGACGGCCGACTTGAGGTACTTCTTGATAAACGGCGCCAGCTTCTCCGCGTCCAGCTTGTAGTGCGCGGCTATGTACTTCTTGATCGCCTGCAGCGACGACCCGCCGCGCTCCTTCAGACTCTTGATGGCGGCCGTCACCATCTCAGAGGTGCGCGGGTGCGCAGGCTTGGCGCGCGGCTTCTTCGCAGACGACGCAGACTTGGCCTTCTTCGTAGTGCCGGTGGCGGCGGGTGCCGCAGCAGTCTCGTTCGTAGCCGCCTGATCTGCCATTTCGACGACGCGCGTAACACACAGCGAGAGCGAGAGCGAGAGCGAGCGGGACGGCAGGCACGCAAGCACAGCACAGCACGGCAGAGCAGAGCAGAGAATCACTTTTTTTTTTTTTTTTTTTTTTTTTTTTTTTTTTTTTTTTTTTGTGTGTTGAAGGCAAGGGTGCTATCGCCTGAGGCGATTGGTCCCTCTTGTGTGCTGGTAGGGTTACTTAGTTGGGGTCGCTATTTATTTATAAATAGGGGCACCATTTTTGAATCTTTGGAGGTCCCTTTGGGCACTGATTTGGTCCTTTAGGGCCTCGTTAGTGGTCTTCCTCTGGTCATGGCCTATTTCTTTTCTACTTTTTTGTGGTTTCATAGTCTATCCTAACATTCTTGAGGTTTCTATGCTAATTTAGTGACTAATTTTTGCGTTTTCATACTTAGAACGTGTTGATGTTTCTATCCTATGTGCTAATACATTTTCTTGCTGTTTCTAGCCTATTTACTACCTACACTTTCTTGATGTTTCTAACCTATGTACTAACTATCCTTACTTGATGTTTCTAACCTATGTACTACCTACGCTTGCTTGATGTTTCCACCTAGACCTCGGTCTGGCTCTCTTGATGTTTCCATTATATTCTACAGTAGTTATCCTAGTCTCTTAGTTGCGAATGATGGTCAATGGCACCCTGATTTTGTGCCAGGGTGCCGGTTCGTACGTGGCGATCTCCTCTAACTGGTTAAGGTCAGGTCTGAGTCTGTTTACCTTGTCCACTAGTCTCGTTGTTGCCTCCTTTACGAGTTCGGCCATGCGTGGCATCTCCAGTTCCCTGTGGATTCTGTCGGTACTTGTCCATGGCGGGGCCTTCAATATCAATTTCAGGCACCTGTTTTGCAGCGTCTGGAGCTTTGCGAGATTGGTTCTGCATGTGATGCCCCAGGAGGAACATCCATATAGCATGGCCGGTAGTACTATCGCCTTGTATATTTTTAGTTTCGTTGTTGGTAGCATGTCCTTGCTAGCCAAGATGGGATAGAGGGCATGGATGGCTTTGGTGGTCTTCGTTCTCTTGTCTTCCAGGTGCCACTTGAAGGTCATTTTGCTGTCTAGGGTGACACCTAGATAGCGGACTGTTTGTTTCCACGGAACTCGCTCTCCGTTAATTTCTAGTCGGTCATGGAGTTCCGGGCGTCGTCTGGTAAATAGGATGGCCTCGGTTTTTGATGCATTTATTTTTATCCGGTTGAGTCTCGCCCATGTTTCAGTTAGGTCGACTTGTTCTTGCAGCTTCCGGATCGTGGTGTCCAACCTTCTGTTGCTGGCCAGTAGGGCCGTGTCGTCGGCGAACTGGGCCAGTACTGTGTCCTGGGTTGTTGGCATGTCGTTTACGTACACTGTGAACAGTGTGGGGGAGATGACTGACCCTTGTGGGATGCCCTCGTGGAGGGTTTTTATTTCTGACCTTTTTCCATTTATGGCCACAAAGCATCTTCTATTTGTCAGGTAGTTGTCAATGAGTTTGAGGTAGCAGCGGGGGAGATCCGTGTCCTCGTATAATTTCACTAGGAGGTTATCTCTCCATACTTTGTCGTAGGCTTTCTCCACGTCCAGAAGGATTGCCGCCGTGAATCTGGAGAGATTCATGTTTTTTGTAATGTATTCTGTGATCCTGAGGAGTTGCAGTTCCGCTGACAGGGTTTCCTGATAGGCAAACTGTTCCCTGCGTATGACGTGGTTTTCAAGGAGAGGTTGCCTGATTCGCGGGAGTATTACCCGTTCCAGCACTTTCGACATTGTTGGTAGCAGACTTATGGGGCGGTGGTTTTCTGGTTTTGTGAGGTCTTTGCCTTTCTTCGGGATGGGGACGATTTTGCACACTTTCCACACGTCGGGGAAGTGACTTTTTTGAAGGCATGCATTGATTATGCGGGTGAGTAGTACGAGCGGTTTGCGCGGTAGGTGTTTCAGTTGTTCGTTGGACACCTTGTCTGGTCCAGGCGCAGAGTTGTTGTTTAGTCGCCGTATGATCGTGCGGACTTCACCTGTGGTTGCTAATTCTGCTGTGTCGTTGATTGGATTTTCCCTTATTTGCTGAATTGTTGTTTGGATTCTTCTGTTGAATTCTTCTTCATCCGGTAGTTGTGCTGCTCTCTGCTCTACTCTGTTTTGTGATTCGTATGTTGATGCAAATAGTTCAGCCTGCCTGAGATCGTCAAAAATTATGTTGTTTTCGTCCTTGAGGGCCGGTTTTCGTTGTTTTGGTGTTCGTAGGTTCTTTATGAGCTTCCAGTCGTCCCGCAGGCGCAGTTGAAGTGTCGACATCCTGTCCTCCCAGACCTCTGCCTTCCACTCTTTTGCACGTCTGTGGATTTCCCGTGTGAGCCTGTTGACTTCCCTCCTTGCTTGAGGGTCTCTGGTGCGGATCCATCTGCGGCGTTCCTGGTTTTTCAGGTATTTTAGGTCCTGAATTAGTGGCGGAAGTGTGTTGTGTTTGACCTCTAGGAATGTTGTTTTGCTGGACGCTCGTTTGTAGGCTGTAGTTATCTTGTCTGTGATGGTGGTGATGGCTTCTTCTATTTGTTGTTCTGTGTTTAGCGCTGCTGTGGGCGTGACATTGTTGTTTAGCCACCGTTCATATTGTGCCCAGTCGATGTTGATGGTTTGTCGTGGTCGTGGGGGTTCCATTGCGTCACCGATGTGGCCTATTACTGGAAGGTGGTCTGATGTTAGTGTATTTCGTACTTGTAGGTTCAGTTCTGGATCTAGGTTTTTAGTCATGCAGATGTCGAGTACATCTGGCCGGTGGAGGCTATTGAAAGGAATGTATGTGATGTCCTTCGGGGCTGTTATTGCTGCGTTAAGGCGACCTTGTAGCTCATGGAGTCTGTCACCTCTTGCATTGCTCCTTCTGCAGTTCCAGGCTTCACTTTTGGCATTAAGGTCTCCACATAGGAGGACCCGTTCGTGGTTGTCAAATATCCACGTGAGGTCTTGTTCATTCAGCTCTGCTCTGGGGCTGAGGTACGCAGCTACCAGGGCTATTTTGCCTTGCGCCGTTTCTATTTGTACAACTGTGGCCTCAAGTGAGTGCATCGGTGGCGTGGTCTCAGGGTGATGGGTGATGTGCGGGCGGATGTATATGGCAGTGCCTCCTCCCCTCCTGTTGACTCTATCTGTCCTGTGACATATCATGTTTCGGAGGTTTAGGTTTGCGTTTTGCTGGAGGTGGGTTTCAGTGACGAAGAGGACGTCTATCTTCTGCTCTTCGATGAATTCGTTGAGTAGTTCTCTTTTGTTGGCAATTCCATTTGCATTGAAATTGCAGAATCGGAGGTGTTTCTTCTTTGGTGGCCTATAATCCATTGAAAGTGCCGAAGATAGTCATCATTCCTCCAATGACGGTTGTGATCTTGGACATTATGTCCGGTGCCTGAGTAAAGTCGTTCATGAGCGTTGTTAGTTGTTGTAATATGTTTGAGGATTGGACTTTGTCCCATAGTGCTTTTAGCTTGTTGACAAAGCTGAGGATTGCTTCTAGGCCGTTGTTGTTGGCAGTGGCTGTGGCGTTGTTTGTTTGCGGGGGCAGAGTTGCCCAGTTTCTTCTTCCTGATCGGCTGGCTTCTGCTGGTGTGGGCATTGCCGTTGGTCGAATTGTTGGTCTGGGTTCAGGCGCTTGTCTTTGCGGTCGCTGTTTATTGTATGCTTCGATGGCCTTTTGGTATTCTTCACAGCCTCTGAATGAAGCTGGGTGACCATCTTTGTTGCAGTTTACACAGTGAAGAGTTCCCTCTTTCGGTAATGGGCACTGGAATGCTCTGTGGTCTCCACCACATCGGACGCAGCGCGTCGGCATGTTGCAATAATTCGCTGTGTGGAAGAACCCCTGGCACTTTTTACATTGTGGGGGGCCTTCTTTGCTTTTGTATGATTCTACCGTAATTTTGGTGTCAAGTAGGTATCTCGTATTATATATTGCCTCGTTTTCAGGTTTTTTCTCTAATGTTACACAGAAGACATCCATTGGACGTAACTCTTTCGTGTTTTCATCCCTCTTTTTGTATTGGTGTATGTTGGACGTTTCGAAGTTGTGTAGTTGTAGTTCTTCTTCTATTTCTTGCTCTTTGACGGTGTTTGGTAGGCCCTTTATGACCACTTTCAGTTGTCTGTCGGCTTGTGGTTGATGGGTGAAGTTTCCGATTCGGTGGTGGTTGAAAAATTCCAGCGCTGTGCGCTGGTCTTTTATCGAATCAAAATGGTATTTGATAGATTTTCCTTTATGGATGGCTTTGATGGGGCCTTCCATGTATTGCTTTAGGGTTTTGTTCAGGGTTAGATAATGCCCTGGATATTCAATTGTAATCGGCGGGACGCGTGGTCTTTTTGGGACCGCTCGTTGCGCCGGTGCGGTTGTGGTCTGCTGTTGAGGTGGGGGGCCCGCTGTTGTGTTATTAGCGGCCTCCAGGTTGGTGGTGGTGTCGTTCAGCGCGTCGTATCTGTTCGCCGTTGGGACGGTGAACTTGTTCGGCGCATCTGTTTCTGACGAGTTTTTTCTTTTTAGAGTTTTTCTGGCTCGCTGGAATTCTCCCTGGCCATCGTCGAATTCCATTTCCTCGTCACTTGAGAACTTGGGATTGCCTGTGTTCGTTGCAGCGTCGTCGCTGTCTGAATTGTATGGAACATTGTTTTCCGTAATGTTGTGGCGCGCTAGCTCCTGCCGGTGCTTGGCGGCCATCTTGTCGTCTCTGCTTCTGGTGGATTTGGCGAGCTGTGTCTCGCTGGCCGGAAGTGTCATGTTGTCGTGGCCTTCCAGTGACGTATGTGGATGGTCTTGTCTCGTCGAATCTGGATTTCGACGGGAAGAGTGGGGTTTTACAGACTCAGACCTAGCCCTAGCCCTGTCCGCGGAAACTGAGTATGCCCTGCGGTTCGAATCTTTCCTGGAGGCGCGCGGACGTACCCCGCCCAGGGGGATGTCCATTGGCTGGACTTCCGCCTGGGGAGGAGGCCCTGGTGCCTCTTCATTCCCTATGCTAAACATCCCTAGCCCATCCGGCTATCCCGGTGGATCTCGCCTATCACTAGTAAGACGGCCCTATCAGGACACTATTGCTTGTTTAACACGCAGTGGGAGCACTTCAAACTTAAAAGTTCGCAGCGCACCCTCCCGCGCGTGCACACAGCTCGGCTGCTCGGAGACCGATGGCGAGAGAATCACAAGGGCCCAGCCAGTGTCGCGGGCGGGCGCGGACGGCCGAGAGAGCGGCCGCCACTCTGCGCGCCGCCGCGCCGCGCCTCCCGCGCTTGCTACCGCCCAACGTCCGACAGCCTGTGCGGAGCAGCCCCAAAGCTGCGCCACAACCGCCCGCGCCTTTCAAACCACCGAGGATGGGGCTACACACAGCCACACCACAGTCGCCAACCAGTCGCCACGGCAGCGCCGCAAACCACGGCCAAACTGCAGCTACCGCGCGCTACAGCCTGGGTCGGCCCGCCGAGAATCGCCGCCCCCGCCCAAATGCCGCCCCCACAGCCCCAGCCGACGACCCGCCACAATGGCCAAACCTTCGGCAAAACTCCCACACCGTCGCCGCGGCAGCCCGGCCAGCGCGGCCGGCGCCACAGCCACACAAGCCGAGGCGTGCGGCGATGACGGCCGTGCAAACGCGCCTCCGCCGCCCCATCGCCTTCCGTCGCCCTCCCGCCGTTTCCCGATCGGCCCGCAGCCGTCGGGCCACATCGCGCGCCGTCCTCCTCCTCTCGCCCGCCAACATTCACAGCCGTTTCTCAACAATTGCCCGCCGCAAACGGACGCCGCCTGCGCAACAGGCGCCGCCGCCCCTCGCCGCTTCCGACCCAACCCCTCGACCGAGGCAAACCGCAATCCGAATCTACAGACCAACCCAATCTGCCGTCAGCACACACGACAGCCGACCTTACACGTTGCGCGTTACACATTACGTTTACACGTCTAGGTTAGGTTCGGTTAGGTTAGGTGGACGTGGGTTAGGTTAAGGGGACTTGGGTTAGGTTAAGCGTCAAACTTAGGTTAAGCATTCAAACACGTCAGGCGTCAGAGGTTAGGTTAGGTTAGGTTAGGTTAGGTTAGGTTAGGTTAGGTTACGTTAGGTTACGTTACACGTTAGGTTAAGGGGTCAGTGCTAGGTTAAGAAGCGTCAAACGTAGGTTAAAAAAGCGTTCAAAACGTGAGGCGTGAGCCGCCGGACAGCTTACCTTACGTAGACGTTTGGGGCTCACAGGCTGAGCTCACCTCACCACACCACAGGTTAGGTTCGGTTCGGTTCGCTCGGCTCAGCGTAAAGCGCCGAGGTCAGGGTTACGTTCGTTCACCTTCGGGCGCCACACTTTCGGTTGAAAGGTCGCGACGGGACGACGTCGGCAGGCACCGCCGCAAACGGACAAAAACGTACAGACGACGTCGAAAACCGCCGACAGACGGGGGAGCAGCACGACCACGACCAGATACCGAGCGCGAACGAGACGCACGCGAACCACCCCCACCGGCCAAAGGGCACCACACAACAACCCAGAGCACCACGTGTCGACACCACAGCAACCCGCCGCTCACGCGACATGGCTGGCACCGAAGGGCAACCGCCCGCAACTGCGCTTTCCGCGCCGGCCCGGATGCACGTCGTGCTACAACAACACCACTACCGTACACAGCCGCTGTTCACAACATCACTATCATGCGCGCCCGCGGCTCGCCGCCGTCGCAGTCGCAGCCCCAACGCCAGCACTTTTGCACCACCATTCACACGCACCGCAACACAGCTCGCCGACACAGCCGAACAAAACAAACACCACACAACAACAGCAACAACGCCGCCGCCTCTACTCGTGCCGGCGACCCACCCCGCCGATGGCGCACCTTTCGCCAGCCGGCAATCGACACACACGCACGCACCCACCCACCCCCCGGGGCCCAGTGCAAAAAAAAACACACAAAAACAAAAACAAAAAAAAAACAACACAAACGACACGGGAAGCGCACACCGCCACTTCGCGCGCACGCCACCAACCAGTCGTCGTCTCAAAATAACAAACACAAACAAAATAAACTAACAACTAGGGCAACACAAAACAAAAACGCCTCGCACGAACCGCCCACAAAAAGGACAAGCACACGCACAGCCTCTGCTGACGACCACGACGCAGCGGCACGCTGCTCCTGTCCCGCGCCCCGCGCCCCGCGCCCCACTCGATTCACAACTCACGCGACACCGTCAACGACGGGCTCGCTTCCCGCAACCTACCACCTTTCCGCCACGACGCACAGCCCCAGCCCCACCCGACCCGACGACGCCCGTGGCAACGACTGCACTTTCACCACCGCCTCCCCCTTCCCCCCCAAAACACACACACACACACACACACACACACACACACAGCCAGCCAAAAACGCACTCGCGACCCACACATGCACGTGCATCGGCACACGCCAACCAGTCAACGTCGACAACCACACGCAAGGCTCGAAACGAAACCGGCGTCCTTCCACGTTGCCATCAAGCTACCTACACGACACAAGACACAAGGAACAAACACAACAGCCGGCCCCACTAATTCCCACTCTCACGCCGCAAAAAGCACACCGAAACCGCCAAACGCACGCACATTCCCCTTCGCACTGACACCGACCGGCTCGCTACCACACACCTCTCGGCAGCCGTTTCACGCCAATTCGCCACACCGCCCACACAGTCGACAAGCGCCCGCCCTGTACGGCACACGCAACGACGCAGCGCAGCAAAGGGCGCCCGCAACACATACCTCTCCTCTCTCTCCCTCTCCGCCGCCCGACGCGCCAACCGCCACGCCACACCGCCAGCCACTCGCAAATTGTGCACTGCCACCAGCCACACGTCCAACACGCCGCGCCGCCTCCGGCCACCCGCCAGGGGGCGCTCACGTCCGCGACAACAGCGCGGCCCGCCGGGCCGAACCGAACCGAACCGAGCCGCCGCTGCTCTGCACTCGGCACGGCCACACCCTGCTGCAGACCGGGCTCGTCTCTCTGTACGCGTCTGCCTGCGCATCAACACAACACGACCTTTTTTTTTTTTTTCTCTCTACCGCCATCCCTTCTTCTCGCGTTTTACTCGTTGTTGCAGCAGCGGCGCACACCTACACATCCACAGCCCCAGCCGAGCCGAGCCGGCCTCACCTCAGGGCCCGCCGCCAGCGTCTCCTCCTCGGGCACAGGTGCGGTGCTGTGGCCGCCCATCCAACCGCATTGCTGGCCGTCCAGCCGCCAGGCGTTCCCACTGCCGCGAGCCACGCCGCGCACCGACCCTGCTGCAGAAAACGAAGCATAGCCAGAGACCGACCGATACACAAAGCAAGCCGTCGCCTCGCCTCTTGTCCTTCCTGCCTTCCTTTCGCCCCCCCCCCTCCTTTTTTTTTTTTTATTTTGTTTTCTTCTTTCTTTCTTTCTTTGGCCCTCTCTCCTTCCCGCCCCATGGCGGTTACGGCACCGCCTGCAGCGGCAGATTTTTTGCGCCCACACGCCTACTCCTACCACCATTAACCTTGCCCTGCCCATCAACGTCGCAGTCGAACCGACGCTTGCCAACACACTGCCCACGTTCCTTTCTCTTTTCGGCCTACGCCCATTACGCGCCGCCGCCACAGCACCTTCCCTTCCCACAACACACCGACGTCATCACACGCACCCACAAACAGGGGCCACGACCGTGTTCCTCGCCCACTCCCATCCCGCACGGTACGCACATTCCCAACTACTACCGCGCACCCTCCCTTTCCAATCTGTGTGTCTCTGTGTCTGTGTCCTGTGTCCTGTCCGCGCGTGACGCCTCTCAACATCCGCCGTCCCCCGTCCCGTTTTCGCCCCCATGCCGTCGTCGCGCCGCCTCCTCCCCGTCCACCGCCGCCCCTGTCCGCCCCGCACCACACCATACACCGCTGCTTGTCCCGGCCGTTGCCACCAAAGGCGCCGACCGCAAACGCGCCACGCCGCAGCCCCCGTGCGTCTCGCTCGCTTGCATCTCCGTGCCGACGCTGCCTCTCTTCCCGCTCGCACTCGACCTCGACAACACAGTCTTTGGCTCCGCCACTGCGTGTTCCGGTGGTACGCACGCTGCAACACGTATGTATTCGTTACCAGAGCGATGGCGAGGCATGACAGCATCTCTGTCTGACCAGAGAGTTATTTATCGTTGCTAGTCGGCGCTTGGACCGCGCCAGACGACAGTAGTGGCACGCACCGGGTCGCCAGGAACAGTTGTTATATATATTGTAGCGCGAGTCGGGAGAGGTAGTAGTCGGTCGACAGTAGTAGCGGGTGGACGGTTGTACTGAGCGGGCGTCGGCGGCGTGCTCTGCTCGTCTCGCGACTCTGGTCACGGTTCGGGACGATGTATAGTATATTGTGTTATAATCAAAAGGTAGTGTGAAGCTGCATTGCGCAAATCTGATAACGTATGTTCATTGTACTTATTTTGTTCAACAACAAAAGCCCCACTATTACTTTTTTCTAAAGCAACTTTTGTCTTTTAACGAAAAACATTCACTTTTTAAAGACTACTTCCTATGGCATTTCCCTCCAAGGAGTGCAATTAATTACCAGCCAGCACTCATTCATTGCACACAGCTGTGTAAGGGGTATCTACAATTGAGGAGCGGATATAAATGCAACTTTTTTGTTTTTTTTTTTTTTTTTGTGTGTTGTAACCTCCCCGCAAAATTTAAAATAATGGACAATGTTATTTACGGATGCTAATGGACATTGCGCTAATTGTAACCTCGCCCACAATGAGAGGTATTGAAAATGGCAACAAAAATGTGAAATTCGCAATCCGACTCAAATATAAATTCTTCACAACATTTAAAGTCCGTTCAGTGACAAGAAACTTCAATTGAGCCGAAATATCGGTCTTTGGCCCTGTGCAAAACAATCAGAATTAAAGTCTTACCTCAGAATAAATGGATGTCACATTTCTGCTCTTGTTGTTGCGCAGCGCTTGGAGGAACTGCATTGCAAATAATAATATTCTCTTTTTTTGTGATTTTAGTGAAATTTTTCTTCAAAGAAGTGGAATGAAATGGGAAGTGCAACGAACTCTTTAGTTCAATAAAACATTACATTTTTGAAAAATGCTTTTGAAATAAAAATTATTTTTGGGGAACTTGTTGGAGAATTAATTACAATAAATATAATTTTTCATTATCTAATGATTATATTAATTAACAGTATACCTCCTTCACCATCTTGACCAGTGTTGCCGACCGCCTACATCACACAACCGCACTCGGCTGCTACTACTGACCGACCGCTCTGCATGACGACTATTAGCGTACTGCACGCGACGACTACTGACAGAGTACAGCCCTCAACTAGACAGAGCTACAGACTCGCAACGACTGACTGACTGACTGACTGACTGACTGAGAACCGCTCGCAACACTCGCGCGGTCCAGCGCAAACTCTCTGGTCACAGATGCTACAATGTCTCGCCATCGCTGCTATGTTACATACGTGTTTCAGTGTCTTTTTCATTGGGGTAACGATCTTTGGCTCTTTTTATTCTGAATACAGGGCCAAAGGTCAACGCTGCTGCCCTTATACAATTTATCAGGTTCCATTATGTCTGTTGCAATGTTACATACGGTTCATTCTTTCATTAATATTATCGTTGGGTTTGTTTTGTAGGGACGTTAACATTCTGGCACATTTTTATTATCATCGGACTCTCTGCTATTTGTGCAGGGAGGTTATACCTGGGTCCATTTCCATTTCCATTTCCATTTACATTTTAATATTGATAGACTTTTTGTTTTCTTTTTTTGTTTCTTGTTGTTTTTCCTTCTTTTTTCTTGTTGTTTTTTTTTCTTTCTTTTTTTTTGTTTTGTTTTGTTTTTCCCGCTCTCACCACCACCGCCGCATCACGCCTTCCGTTTTCTTCTTGGTTTCTTTTCTGTTCTTCAACTGCTTCAACATCACCGCGCCCCATTTCCACACCACAGCCATCAGCCTCCAAGACGGGCAGGCGCAGTGTGCCATTTCCGGCGCACAAGCACACCCGTACGGTACTCTCCTCGCCCCCACGCCACCAACAACACAGCGACCACGCGGCTTTCAGGCATGGCATGGCACGGCACGGCACGGCACCGGCGAAATGCGCCGCCCCCGCCCCTCCGCGCATCCGTCCGTCTCGCCACGTTCACTGACAGCCGCGTCTGCGGCTACACCACGACAACCACAACACAACACCGCTCCCCTCCCTGGCAACTCATTGTTTTTCTCCTCCTCTTTTGCACAAACCACAACGCCGAGCACAGGCGCAAGCCACCCACACCGCGCCCCTCCCCGTCCCGTCTTTGGCCGCCGCTCCTCGTTTCCTCGTTTGCCCCCTCCCATCTCCCGAAATGCCATGCCAGCAGCGTTACGCATGCCCCTCCCCTGTCCACACAACACTACCGCCAAACGAACAGCCTTCCGGGCCACATGCAGGGCACGCCCACCTCCAAACACTGCCAATTCACGGACGCACGCACGCACACACACACACACACACACACACACACACACACACACACACACTTTCCCGACACCTTTCTGTACGGAGGGTGCGTCATCTCGACCGTGACAGAGTGACGCCAACTATCGACGATCCATTTCCCCCCACTGGTAAAACACGTCCACTAACACCTACATACATCATTCAAGTACACAGACAATAGCATACACACAATGGGAGGGCACACGAACATGGACGGCACGGCACTGTCACACACTCTTCCTCAGAACCAACCATACCAACAAACGTTACGTACAACCGGGAAAGCGAAAGCGAAAGCAAAAGCAAAAAGCAAAGGCCAATGCAGCCGTCAAAGGTAACGTTCACCACGGCAGACACTTGCAGCCGCGCCGCCGTTAAACGCATTTCAGTGCGGCTCCAATACGCCTCCGACACGGGAACGTTCCGTTGCTCTACGAATGCGTTTCTCCCCTTTTTCCCTTCCTCTCTCTTTTGCCCCCCCCCCCTCTGTCCTTTCCTCCTGCACTCTTGCCTCCTTCCTCACGTTCTGCCCAGACATTCGACCGATCAAAGTCAACCTGTCGTTACCGTTCTCAGCGCGACGGTGTACAACAGTATGACGGGTGTGCCCACGACTTCGGTTCAGTTGCGTGACGCCGGTCTATCGCGCCGATCGACAGTTACTCAGGGGGGCGACGGATCGGACCACGTCACCGACACACAAAACACTTTCAAACAAACAAATACATACCGGATGGACACAGACAAACACGTGTACAGACATTCGCCAAAAACGGCCGCCGCCGCCGCCGCCGTCGTCTAGCGTCGCGCTTACTGTACTGCACTGGACACGCGTGCATCTTGAATGACGACATCGGTGTGCGTGCGTCGTACGCAATCAGTCAGACACGGCTATCAAAAATCAGAGTCGAATGGTACATCATCGTGCGTGTCGCCGTACACGTACAGTACAATGCAACAACAATGCGTCTTCATGGCACGTTCATTTCAACGTCACTCACACACCTCCACGCTGCAGTTACGTCGCACCATTGTCAAACTCGGCGTACAGCAAAGGGAATAGTGGGCGGCAAACAAAAACCACAAAAAAAAACAACATTTCACATTTCACCCTCGCCATGTATGATGTGCAAAAAACAAACCCGCAAACGGCCGTCGTTACGGTGACACAAAAGTCGGCGATCGCACTGTCCCCCCTCGCAGACAGGTAACACACACACCAACAACACCAAATGGGTCAAAAACCACGCCAACGAGGCGTGCCACCATTCCACGCCACGGCGACCAACCTCGTGGCCGTACCCCGCGCAACACGCTTTGACGCGCCCCCCCACCCACAATCAAAATGCACACATACATCACAGCCGTCCACACAAACAACAACAACAATTCCGCCCTTCCCGCAAAAGGCAAGTTGGTGGCCCTGAAAAGGGCCGTTTTGCCGCTCTCGCAACGGAGGAGCATTCTCTCTCCATCCTTCCTTCCGTTCCAGAGCCACCTCCTTACTTGGAGCTCGTGTACTTGGTCACCGCCTTCGTGCCCTCGCTCACGGCGTGCTTGGCCAGCTCGCCAGGCAGCAACAGCCGCACAGCGGTCTGGATCTCGCGGGACGTGATGGTCGAGCGCTTGTTGTAGTGCGCCAGGCGAGAAGCCTCGGCCGCAATGCGCTCGAAAATGTCGTTCACGAAGCTGTTCATGATGCTCATCGCCTTCGACGAGATGCCCGTGTCAGGGTGCACCTGCTTCAGCACCTTGTAGATGTAGATGGCATAGCTCTCCTTCCTCTTGCGCTTCTTCTTCTTGTCGCCCTTCGAAATGTTCTTCTGCGCCTTGCCAGCCTTCTTGGCGGCCTTCCCGCTAGTCTTGGGCGGCATCTCGAACCAACGTACGGCGGCAGCAGCAACACCAGTAGCAAGCGCTCCGCTCTAGTCAGCGTCTCCCCACACAGTGGCACCCGCCGCCAGCCGCCGCCGCACCTTTACCAGCTCGCCCTGTTGCGGCCGCCGACCAATGGGGCGCGCGCGCAACCGGCCGCCGCACCCGAGCCCATAAAGCACCCCCACCCCGGCTGCGCCGGCACGCACTCCGCTGCTCGACTCGCTGCCGCTCGCACCGGTCGTTTTCGTTTCCTTCTCGTGTGCACCGTCGCTAGCCCATCGCCATGTCCGGACGCGGAAAGGGAGGCAAAGTCAAGGGCAAGTCAAAGTCCCGCTCAAGCAGGGCTGGGCTCCAGTTCCCGGTCGGCAGAATCCACCGCCTCCTGCGCAAGGGAAACTACGCAGAGCGCGTCGGCGCCGGGGCGCCCGTCTACCTCGCCGCCGTCATGGAGTACCTCGCGGCTGAGGTGCTCGAGCTGGCCGGAAACGCGGCCCGCGACAACAAGAAGACGCGCATCATCCCGCGCCACCTGCAGCTTGCCATCCGCAACGACGAGGAGCTCAACAAGCTCCTGTCGGGCGTCACCATCGCACAGGGTGGTGTCCTACCCAACATCCAGGCCGTCCTGCTGCCAAAGAAGACCGAGAAGAAGGCCTAAAGGAGGCCAGGCAATCGCAGCGCCGCGTGCTCCCCTGCACGCAACGCGCTTTGCCGGCTCGGCTCGGCCCGGCCCACAACAATCGGCCCTTTTCAGGGCCACCACACAAACCTACGTCCAAAGCAAAATTTCAGTCGTCCTCGCCGCACCTTGTTTTGTTTCAACTTTGCACTTTCACAGCACAGCCGCCGCCGGCGCACGTCCGCCATCTTGTCGTCCACACAGCCCGCACACACACACACACACACACACACACACACACACATTTTGCACGGTCGCAGAGTCGCCTTCCAAACGACAACGGCAGCAATAATGACCATTGTTAAAGGGAGGCGTGTCGACACACCGCCCTCCACTCCCGCGCGCAACGGCCGTCGACACGAACGAAACAGCTGATCCGGCCGCCTATGCCCACACGCCTTGCCTCGGAAACCCCAACGCCGCCGCAAACACACAGAGCCAAACCACGCAAGCAAATAATTACCGCCTCTCTCGCACAACAACACACAGCCCGCCATCTCCGTCGCGATCGATACAAAGACACACAATAACAAACACAAACGAAGCAGCTCCACACACAGCCAGCCACATGACACGTTTCCTTTCCTTCTCCCCTCCCAGCCACATCACGTCGCTCAAACGGAAAGAAAGAAAGAAAGAAACAAACAAACAAACAAACAAACAAACGAACAACACAGCGCACACACACGCAGCAACAACAACAACAACACAGACTCTTTCGCACTTTTCAACTTCCGAACAGTGTGGTGGCCCTGAAAAGGGCCGTTTTCTAGTCTCTCCCACCCACAAGCACGGCCGCGGGAAGGCCAGCGCCCGCTGCGACGCAGCCTAACCGCCGAAACCGTACAGGGTGCGCCCCTGCCTCTTCAGGGCGTACACCACGTCCATGGCCGTCACAGTCTTGCGCTTGGCGTGCTCAGTGTACGTCACCGCGTCGCGGATCACGTTCTCCAGGAACACCTTCAGCACCCCGCGGGTCTCCTCGTAGATCAGACCAGAGATGCGCTTCACGCCGCCCCTGCGAGCCAGGCGGCGGATGGCGGGCTTCGTGATGCCCTGGATGTTGTCGCGCAACACCTTGCGGTGCCGCTTGGCGCCACCCTTGCCGAGCCCCTTTCCTCCCTTGCCGCGGCCTGTCATCCTTCCTTCCTCGGGCAAAGCAAAACGTGCACAAACAGCAGCTGCAGCGGCTGGCGAGTCGGCTACGGTCTGCGCCCAGCGCGCCCGCCGCCCCCCTATATAGACTCTGGCCCGCCCTCCCCCCACCACGCGCAACCGAGGGCATATAAGCGCAGCACGGAGGCGCGCGGGCCCGTTGTCAAGGCAGCACCGGACGCCGCGCCGCACCTAACCTCCACGCACGCCGCTCCGCTACCGCCAACGCTACCGCCATGGCCCGCACAAAGCAAACGGCCCGCAAGTCCACCGGCGGAAAGGCGCCGCGCAAACAGCTCGCCACCAAGGCGGCGAGGAAGAGCGCGCCCGCCACCGGAGGCGTCAAGAAGCCCCACCGCTACAGGCCGGGCACCGTCGCCCTGCGAGAAATCAGGCGCTACCAGAAGAGCACAGAGCTGCTCATCCGCAAGCTGCCATTCCAGCGCCTAGTGCGCGAGATCGCCCAGGACTTCAAGACCGACCTGCGCTTCCAGAGCTCCGCAGTCATGGCCCTGCAGGAGGCCAGCGAGGCCTACCTCGTCGGCCTCTTCGAAGACACCAACCTGTGCGCAATCCACGCCAAGCGCGTCACCATCATGCCCAAGGACATCCAGCTCGCGCGCCGCATCCGCGGCGAGCGCGCCTAAACCGCGCCGCGGCACCGCACCGCACAAACAAAAACGGCCCTTTTCAGGGCCACTAACATCTCTCCGTCGCGAGCAAACTTTGTCGGTCGCCTGCCTCTCGCCCCGCAACCCAAAAACAAAAACCACCACTTCCCGTCCGTCCGCCACACACACCCGCTCACTCTGCCTGCCTGCTAGCAGCGCGCAACAATCACACATCATCCCTCCCCGGCGCTCAAAGCGCACAATACCCAACGGCCGACGTCACACCGCACGGGTGGCTGGCCGGCCGCCGCTTTCGTTTCGAAAACAAAAAAAACCCGCACTCCACTCCGACGGCCAACGGCCAGGCAGGCGCGCTCGCTCGCTCTACACGCCACCGAAATCCCCGCCGACTCCTTCCACATCTCAACGTGCCCCCCGTTGCAAAACATAACACACACAAAGAAACAAAACAAAGACCAGACACGACTAGACAAGACACACATCCGAGAAGAACGAACGCAGGCAAGCCAACCAACGTATTCAAACAAAACAACGTGACAGAAAACCAACCGTCGGCCGCCGCCACAAACACGGCGACAATCAACCACGACAACAACAACACCGCTTACCGCTACCGCCGCCCACACCCGCCACCGACCCCCGCAATCAAACCACCACGGCACGCAAACAGCATCCCCACGGGCATACAGACAGACACCCACACCAAACGCAACACGACAATCAAAACCTTCCCCGACGTGCTTTGATGGCCCTGAGAAGGGCCGTTTTGGGCCGCGCGTCTCTTGCGCGCCACTAGACGACGACGGGGGGTGGGGACGACGGGGTCAAGCGCCAAACCCTTCCTTTCCCATCTCTTTCTCCTCTACTCTACTCTACTTCTTCTTCTTGGGCGAAGCCTTCGCCTTAGACGGCGTCGTCGCCTTCTTCGGGCGCGGCGCCTTCGGCTTCTTCGTCGGAACCTTGGCGGCCTTCTTCGCCTTCGACGGCGACTTGGCCTTGGCCGGCTTGGCCGCAGCCGCCTTCTTCGCACCCGCGGGAGCGGCCGACGCCGCAGACGCCTTCTTGGCGGCGCCCGCCTTCCGACCGGTCGCCGCCTTCACGCCACCAGCCTTCTTTGCGCCGGCCGCACGGGCGCCCTTCTTCTCCTTGCTGGCCGGAGCGGCGCGCTTCTTCTTGGCACCGCCAGCACGAGCCTTGCCGCCCTCGGCCGCCCCCCCGCCGCCGGCGCCGGCAAGCTTGAACGAGCCGGACGCGCCCTTCCCCTTCGTCTGCACCAGCTCGCCCGCCACGACGGCCGACTTGAGGTACTTCTTGATAAACGGCGCCAGCTTCTCCGCGTCCAGCTTGTAGTGCGCGGCTATGTACTTCTTGATCGCCTGCAGCGACGACCCGCCGCGCTCCTTCAGACTCTTGATGGCGGCCGTCACCATCTCAGAGGTGCGCGGGTGCGCAGGCTTGGCGCGCGGCTTCTTCGCAGACGACGCAGACTTGGCCTTCTTCGTAGTGCCGGTGGCGGCGGGTGCCGCAGCAGTCTCGTTCGTAGCCGCCTGATCTGCCATTTCGACGACGCGCGTAACACACAGCGAGAGCGAGAGCGAGAGCGAGCGGGACGGCAGGCACGCAAGCACAGCACAGCACGGCAGAGCAGAGCAGAGAATCACAAGGGCCCAGCCAGTGTCGCGGGCGGGCGCGGACGGCCGAGAGAGCGGCCGCCACTCTGCGCGCCGCCGCGCCGCGCCTCCCGCGCTTGCTACCGCCCAACGTCCGACAGCCTGTGCGGAGCAGCCCCAAAGCTGCGCCACAACCGCCCGCGCCTTTCAAACCACCGAGGATGGGGCTACACACAGCCACACCACAGTCGCCAACCAGTCGCCACGGCAGCGCCGCAAACCACGGCCAAACTGCAGCTACCGCGCGCTACAGCCTGGGTCGGCCCGCCGAGAATCGCCGCCCCCGCCCAAATGCCGCCCCCACAGCCCCAGCCGACGACCCGCCACAATGGCCAAACCTTCGGCAAAACTCCCACACCGTCGCCGCGGCAGCCCGGCCAGCGCGGCCGGCGCCACAGCCACACAAGCCGAGGCGTGCGGCGATGACGGCCGTGCAAACGCGCCTCCGCCGCCCCATCGCCTTCCGTCGCCCTCCCGCCGTTTCCCGATCGGCCCGCAGCCGTCGGGCCACATCGCGCGCCGTCCTCCTCCTCTCGCCCGCCAACATTCACAGCCGTTTCTCAACAATTGCCCGCCGCAAACGGACGCCGCCTGCGCAACAGGCGCCGCCGCCCCTCGCCGCTTCCGACGACCGAGGCAAACCGCAATCCGAATCTACAGACCAACCCAATCTGCCGTCAGCACACACGACAGCCGACCTTACACGTTGCGCGTTACACATTACGTTTACACGTCTAGGTTAGGTTCGGTTAGGTTAGGTGGACGTGGGTTAGGTTAAGGGGACTTGGGTTAGGTTAAGCGTCAAACTTAGGTTAAGCATTCAAACACGTCAGGCGTCAGAGGTTAGGTTAGGTTAGGTTAGGTTAGGTTAGGTTAGGTTAGGTTACGTTAGGTTACGTTACACGTTAGGTTAAGGGGTCAGTGCTAGGTTAAGAAGCGTCAAACGTAGGTTAAAAAAGCGTTCAAAACGTGAGGCGTGAGCCGCCGGACAGCTTACCTTACGTAGACGTTTGGGGCTCACAGGCTGAGCTCACCTCACCACACCACAGGTTAGGTTCGGTTCGGTTCGCTCGGCTCAGCGTAAAGCGCCGAGGTCAGGGTTACGTTCGTTCACCTTCGGGCGCCACACTTTCGGTTGAAAGGTCGCGACGGGACGACGTCGGCAGGCACCGCCGCAAACGGACAAAAACGTACAGACGACGTCGAAAACCGCCGACAGACGGGGGAGCAGCACGACCACGACCAGATACCGAGCGCGAACGAGACGCACGCGAACCACACCCCACCGGCCAAAGGGCACCACACAACAACCCAGAGCACCACGTGTCGACACCACAGCAACCCGCCGCTCACGCGACATGGCTGGCACCGAAGGGCAACCGCCCGCAACTGCGCTTTCCGCGCCGGCCCGGATGCACGTCGTGCTACAACAACACCACTACCGTACACAGCCGCTGTTCACAACATCACTATCATGCGCGCCCGCGGCTCGCCGCCGTCGCAGTCGCAGCCCCAACGCCAGCACTTTTGCACCACCATTCACACGCACCGCAACACAGCTCGCCGACACAGCCGAACAAAACAAACACCACACAACAACAGCAACAACGCCGCCGCCTCTACTCGTGCCGGCGACCCACCCCGCCGATGGCGCACCTTTCGCCAGCCGGCAATCGACACACACGCACGCACCCACCCACCCCCCGGGGCCCAGTGCAAAAAAAAACACACAAAAACAAAAACAAAAAAAAAACAACACAAACGACACGGGAAGCGCACACCGCCACTTCGCGCGCACGCCACCAACCAGTCGTCGTCTCAAAATAACAAACACAAACAAAATAAACTAACAACTAGGGCAACACAAAACAAAAACGCCTCGCACGAACCGCCCACAAAAAGGACAAGCACACGCACAGCCTCTGCTGACGACCACGACGCAGCGGCACGCTGCTCCTGTCCCGCGCCCCGCGCCCCGCGCCCCACTCGATTCACAACTCACGCGACACCGTCAACGACGGGCTCGCTTCCCGCAACCTACCACCTTTCCGCCACGACGCACAGCCCCAGCCCCACCCGACCCGACGACGCCCGTGGCAACGACTGCACTTTCACCACCGCCTCCCCCTTCCCCCCCAAAACACACACACACACACAGCCAGCCAAAAACGCACTCGCGACCCACACATGCACGTGCATCGGCACACGCCAACCAGTCAACGTCGACAACCACACGCAAGGCTCGAAACGAAACCGGCGTCCTTCCACGTTGCCATCAAGCTACCTACACGACACAAGACACAAGGAACAAACACAACAGCCGGCCCCACTAATTCCCACTCTCACGCCGCAAAAAGCACACCGAAACCGCCAAACGCACGCACATTCCCCTTCGCACTGACACCGACCGGCTCGCTACCACACACCTCTCGGCAGCCGTTTCACGCCAATTCGCCACACCGCCCACACAGTCGACAAGCGCCCGCCCTGTACGGCACACGCAACGACGCAGCGCAGCAAAGGGCGCCCGCAACACATACCTCTCCTCTCTCTCCCTCTCCGCCGCCCGACGCGCCAACCGCCACGCCACACCGCCAGCCACTCGCAAATTGTGCACTGCCACCAGCCACACGTCCAACACGCCGCGCCGCCTCCGGCCACCCGCCAGGGGGCGCTCACGTCCGCGACAACAGCGCGGCCCGCCGGGCCGAACCGAACCGAACCGAGCCGCCGCTGCTCTGCACTCGGCACGGCCACACCCTGCTGCAGACCGGGCTCGTCTCTCTGTACGCGTCTGCCTGCGCATCAACACAACACGACCTTTTTTTTTTTTTTCTCTCTACCGCCATCCCTTCTTCTCGCGTTTTACTCGTTGTTGCAGCAGCGGCGCACACCTACACATCCACAGCCCCAGCCGAGCCGAGCCGGCCTCACCTCAGGGCCCGCCGCCAGCGTCTCCTCCTCGGGCACAGGTGCGGTGCTGTGGCCGCCCATCCAACCGCATTGCTGGCCGTCCAGCCGCCAGGCGTTCCCACTGCCGCGAGCCACGCCGCGCACCGACCCTGCTGCAGAAAACGAAGCATAGCCAGAGACCGACCGATACACAAAGCAAGCCGTCGCCTCGCCTCTTGTCCTTCCTGCCTTCCTTTCGCCCCCCCCCCCTCCTTTTTTTTTTTTTATTTTGTTTTCTTCTTTCTTTCTTTCTTTGGCCCTCTCTCCTTCCCGCCCCATGGCGGTTACGGCACCGCCTGCAGCGGCAGATTTTTTGCGCCCACACGCCTACTCCTACCACCATTAACCTTGCCCTGCCCATCAACGTCGCAGTCGAACCGACGCTTGCCAACACACTGCCCACGTTCCTTTCTCTTTTCGGCCTACGCCCATTACGCGCCGCCGCCACAGCACCTTCCCTTCCCACAACACACCGACGTCATCACACGCACCCACAAACAGGGGCCACGACCGTGTTCCTCGCCCACTCCCATCCCGCACGGTACGCACATTCCCAACTACTACCGCGCACCCTCCCTTTCCAATCTGTGTGTCTCTGTGTCTGTGTCCTGTGTCCTGTCCGCGCGTGACGCCTCTCAACATCCGCCGTCCCCCGTCCCGTTTTCGCCCCCATGCCGTCGTCGCGCCGCCTCCTCCCCGTCCACCGCCGCCCCTGTCCGCCCCGCACCACACCATACACCGCTGCTTGTCCCGGCCGTTGCCACCAAAGGCGCCGACCGCAAACGCGCCACGCCGCAGCCCCCGTGCGTCTCGCTCGCTTGCATCTCCGTGCCGACGCTGCCTCTCTTCCCGCTCGCACTCGACCTCGACAACACAGTCTTTGGCTCCGCCACTGCGTGTTCCGGTGGTACGCACGCTGCAACACGTATGTATTCGTTACCAGAGCGATGGCGAGGCATGACAGCATCTCTGTCTGACCAGAGAGTTATTTATCGTTGCTAGTCGGCGCTTGGACCGCGCCAGACGACAGTAGTGGCACGCACCGGGTCGCCAGGAACAGTTGTTATATATATTGTAGCGCGAGTCGGGAGAGGTAGTAGTCGGTCGACAGTAGTAGCGGGTGGACGGTTGTACTGAGCGGGCGTCGGCGGCGTGCTCTGCTCGTCTCGCGACTCTGGTCACGGTTCGGGACGATGTATAGTATATTGTGTTATAATCAAAAGGTAGTGTGAAGCTGCATTGCGCAAATCTGATAACGTATGTTCATTGTACTTATTTTGTTCAACAACAAAAGCCCCACTATTACTTTTTTCTAAAGCAACTTTTGTCTTTTAACGAAAAACATTCACTTTTTAAAGACTACTTCCTATGGCATTTCCCTCCAAGGAGTGCAATTAATTACCAGCCAGCACTCATTCATTGCACACAGCTGTGTAAGGGGTATCTACAATTGAGGAGCGGATATAAATGCAACTTTTTTGTTTTTTTTTTTTTTTTTGTGTGTTGTAACCTCCCCGCAAAATTTAAAATAATGGACAATGTTATTTACGGATGCTAATGGACATTGCGCTAATTGTAACCTCGCCCACAATGAGAGGTATTGAAAATGGCAACAAAAATGTGAAATTCGCAATCCGACTCAAATATAAATTCTTCACAACATTTAAAGTCCGTTCAGTGACAAGAAACTTCAATTGAGCCGAAATATCGGTCTTTGGCCCTGTGCAAAACAATCAGAATTAAAGTCTTACCTCAGAATAAATGGATGTCACATTTCTGCTCTTGTTGTTGCGCAGCGCTTGGAGGAACTGCATTGCAAATAATAATATTCTCTTTTTTTGTGATTTTAGTGAAATTTTTCTTCAAAGAAGTGGAATGAAATGGGAAGTGCAACGAACTCTTTAGTTCAATAAAACATTACATTTTTGAAAAATGCTTTTGAAATAAAAATTATTTTTGGGGAACTTGTTGGAGAATTAATTACAATAAATATAATTTTTCATTATCTAATGATTATATTAATTAACAGTATACCTCCTTCACCATCTTGACCAGTGTTGCCGACCGCCTACATCACACAACCGCACTCGGCTGCTACTACTGACCGACCGCTCTGCATGACGACTATTAGCGTACTGCACGCGACGACTACTGACAGAGTACAGCCCTCAACTAGACAGAGCTACAGACTCGCAACGACTGACTGACTGACTGACTGACTGACTGACTGACTGAGAACCGCTCGCAACACTCGCGCGGTCCAGCGCAAACTCTCTGGTCACAGATGCTACAATGTCTCGCCATCGCTGCTATGTTACATACGTGTTTCAGTGTCTTTTTCATTGGGGTAACGATCTTTGGCTCTTTTTATTCTGAATACAGGGCCAAAGGTCAACGCTGCTGCCCTTATACAATTTATCAGGTTCCATTATGTCTGTTGCAATGTTACATACGGTTCATTCTTTCATTAATATTATCGTTGGGTTTGTTTTGTAGGGACGTTAACATTCTGGCACATTTTTATTATCATCGGACTCTCTGCTATTTGTGCAGGGAGGTTATACCTGGGTCCATTTCCATTTCCATTTCCATTTACATTTTAATATTGATAGACTTTTTGTTTTCTTTTTTTGTTTCTTGTTGTTTTTCCTTCTTTTTTCTTGTTGTTTTTTTTTCTTTCTTTTTTTTTGTTTTGTTTTGTTTTTCCCGCTCTCACCACCACCGCCGCATCACGCCTTCCGTTTTCTTCTTGGTTTCTTTTCTGTTCTTCAACTGCTTCAACATCACCGCGCCCCATTTCCACACCACAGCCATCAGCCTCCAAGACGGGCAGGCGCAGTGTGCCATTTCCGGCGCACAAGCACACCCGTACGGTACTCTCCTCGCCCCCACGCCACCAACAACACAGCGACCACGCGGCTTTCAGGCATGGCATGGCACGGCACGGCACGGCACCGGCGAAATGCGCCGCCCCCGCCCCTCCGCGCATCCGTCCGTCTCGCCACGTTCACTGACAGCCGCGTCTGCGGCTACACCACGACAACCACAACACAACACCGCTCCCCTCCCTGGCAACTCATTGTTTTTCTCCTCCTCTTTTGCACAAACCACAACGCCGAGCACAGGCGCAAGCCACCCACACCGCGCCCCTCCCCGTCCCGTCTTTGGCCGCCGCTCCTCGTTTCCTCGTTTGCCCCCTCCCATCTCCCGAAATGCCATGCCAGCAGCGTTACGCATGCCCCTCCCCTGTCCACACAACACTACCGCCAAACGAACAGCCTTCCGGGCCACATGCAGGGCACGCCCACCTCCAAACACTGCCAATTCACGGACGCACGCACGCACACACACACACACACACACACACACACACACACACACACACACACACTTTCCCGACACCTTTCTGTACGGAGGGTGCGTCATCTCGACCGTGACAGAGTGACGCCAACTATCGACGATCCATTTCCCCCCACTGGTAAAACACGTCCACTAACACCTACATACATCATTCAAGTACACAGACAATAGCATACACACAATGGGAGGGCACACGAACATGGACGGCACGGCACTGTCACACACTCTTCCTCAGAACCAACCATACCAACAAACGTTACGTACAACCGGGAAAGCGAAAGCGAAAGCAAAAGCAAAAAGCAAAGGCCAATGCAGCCGTCAAAGGTAACGTTCACCACGGCAGACACTTGCAGCCGCGCCGCCGTTAAACGCATTTCAGTGCGGCTCCAATACGCCTCCGACACGGGAACGTTCCGTTGCTCTACGAATGCGTTTCTCCCCTTTTTCCCTTCCTCTCTCTTTTGCCCCCCCCCCTCTGTCCTTTCCTCCTGCACTCTTGCCTCCTTCCTCACGTTCTGCCCAGACATTCGACCGATCAAAGTCAACCTGTCGTTACCGTTCTCAGCGCGACGGTGTACAACAGTATGACGGGTGTGCCCACGACTTCGGTTCAGTTGCGTGACGCCGGTCTATCGCGCCGATCGACAGTTACTCAGGGGGGCGACGGATCGGACCACGTCACCGACACACAAAACACTTTCAAACAAACAAATACATACCGGATGGACACAGACAAACACGTGTACAGACATTCGCCAAAAACGGCCGCCGCCGCCGCCGCCGTCGTCTAGCGTCGCGCTTACTGTACTGCACTGGACACGCGTGCATCTTGAATGACGACATCGGTGTGCGTGCGTCGTACGCAATCAGTCAGACACGGCTATCAAAAATCAGAGTCGAATGGTACATCATCGTGCGTGTCGCCGTACACGTACAGTACAATGCAACAACAATGCGTCTTCATGGCACGTTCATTTCAACGTCACTCACACACCTCCACGCTGCAGTTACGTCGCACCATTGTCAAACTCGGCGTACAGCAAAGGGAATAGTGGGCGGCAAACAAAAACCACAAAAAAAAACAACATTTCACATTTCACCCTCGCCATGTATGATGTGCAAAAAACAAACCCGCAAACGGCCGTCGTTACGGTGACACAAAAGTCGGCGATCGCACTGTCCCCCCTCGCAGACAGGTAACACACACACCAACAACACCAAATGGGTCAAAAACCACGCCAACGAGGCGTGCCACCATTCCACGCCACGGCGACCAACCTCGTGGCCGTACCCCGCGCAACACGCTTTGACGCGCCCCCCCACCCACAATCAAAATGCACACATACATCACAGCCGTCCACACAAACAACAACAACAATTCCGCCCTTCCCGCAAAAGGCAAGTTGGTGGCCCTGAAAAGGGCCGTTTTGCCGCTCTCGCAACGGAGGAGCATTCTCTCTCCATCCTTCCTTCCGTTCCAGAGCCACCTCCTTACTTGGAGCTCGTGTACTTGGTCACCGCCTTCGTGCCCTCGCTCACGGCGTGCTTGGCCAGCTCGCCAGGCAGCAACAGCCGCACAGCGGTCTGGATCTCGCGGGACGTGATGGTCGAGCGCTTGTTGTAGTGCGCCAGGCGAGAAGCCTCGGCCGCAATGCGCTCGAAAATGTCGTTCACGAAGCTGTTCATGATGCTCATCGCCTTCGACGAGATGCCCGTGTCAGGGTGCACCTGCTTCAGCACCTTGTAGATGTAGATGGCATAGCTCTCCTTCCTCTTGCGCTTCTTCTTCTTGTCGCCCTTCGAAATGTTCTTCTGCGCCTTGCCAGCCTTCTTGGCGGCCTTCCCGCTAGTCTTGGGCGGCATCTCGAACCAACGTACGGCGGCAGCAGCAACACCAGTAGCAAGCGCTCCGCTCTAGTCAGCGTCTCCCCACACAGTGGCACCCGCCGCCAGCCGCCGCCGCACCTTTACCAGCTCGCCCTGTTGCGGCCGCCGACCAATGGGGCGCGCGCGCAACCGGCCGCCGCACCCGAGCCCATAAAGCACCCCCACCCCGGCTGCGCCGGCGCCTCCTAATCACACCTATTGAGCAACACATCTCCAGAGAGCAAGTTCTGCCTGATTTCCAGTTTGGATTCAGGCAGAAACACTCCGCCCCCCAACAGATCATGAGAGTTGTTGAAGCAGCCACCGAGGCCTTCAACCGCAGAAGCTACTGTGGGATAGTGCTACTTGATGTAGCCAAGGCCTTCGATTCCGTATGGCACAATGGGTTATTGTACAAACTATACACACAAGGCTTCCCCGGGACGATAGTAAAGCTGCTGAAAAGCTATCTCTCGAATAGGACATTTTCCGTCAGGGTTGACAACTCCCTGTCAACAAAAAGACGCATACGTGCAGGGGTGCCCCAGGGATCGGTGCTAGGGCCTGTCCTGTACAGCCTGTACACGGCAGACACACCCACCTCACCCCTGGTGCACACTGCACAATATGCAGATGATACAGCATTTTTCACCCGCAACCCAAACAGGGATCTGGTCACAAGACGCCTCCAAAGAGTTCTCAACGCCACAGAGGAATGGTCCAAAAGGTGGCGCATCACAATTAACAGCGGGAAAACGCAGGCAATTGTGATTACGCGCCGATTAGGACCGCGAGGACCACGCAGGCGACCACCCTTAAATCTAAGATTAAACGGCCAAGAACTCCCTTGGCGAAACACCGCAAAGTATCTAGGGGTGACCTTAGATAAGAGGCTGACATGGCAGGCGCACATCGATGACCTGCGCCGCCGAGCCAGCGCTCGCTTGAGCGTACTATACCCAGTCCTTAATACCAGTAGTGCGCTAACAGCAGACCTAGGAGTACGCGTCTACTGCACCCTCATACGCCCCATAATGGAATACGCGTGCCCAGTATGGGGCTATGCGGCCAAGACGCACGTACTCAAACTCCAAAGGGTTCAAAATAGGGCCCTCAAACGAGCCTTACACCTCCCCTCCCGATTCCCCACAGACGACCTACACGCGTCTGCGGACGTAATTCGACTACAACAGCGCTTTGCGGACCTGGCTAAAGCGTTCTACGAAACAGCCAGCAGGTCAACAAACCCCCTCATCAATTCACTGGGTCAATATGACCCCACCATCAAGCGTCACAAAACTCCCAGGTCAATATTCTTTGACTGAACACACACTCGCCCACCATCACATCACCCTCTCTCAGCCCCCATCAACTCGCCAACATCATCACCCAAAAACCGCCATAGATCAGGCAGTACAAGATAAGTAGCAAATACGCACATAAACACACAAGACATACCGCAAAAGTAAAGACACAACACAACAATCACACATTCCCAATTCGAAGTAAATGTCCAAGGACAAAAACTTCACCACTAGTCACCCTGAAGGCCAGGGTACAAAAGGTGCGAGCGCGCGGCTGCGCCGGCACGCACTCCGCTGCTCGACTCGCTGCCGCTCGCACCGGTCGTTTTCGTTTCCTTCTCGTGTGCACCGTCGCTAGCCCATCGCCATGTCCGGACGCGGAAAGGGAGGCAAAGTCAAGGGCAAGTCAAAGTCCCGCTCAAGCAGGGCTGGGCTCCAGTTCCCGGTCGGCAGAATCCACCGCCTCCTGCGCAAGGGAAACTACGCAGAGCGCGTCGGCGCCGGGGCGCCCGTCTACCTCGCCGCCGTCATGGAGTACCTCGCGGCTGAGGTGCTCGAGCTGGCCGGAAACGCGGCCCGCGACAACAAGAAGACGCGCATCATCCCGCGCCACCTGCAGCTTGCCATCCGCAACGACGAGGAGCTCAACAAGCTCCTGTCGGGCGTCACCATCGCACAGGGTGGTGTCCTACCCAACATCCAGGCCGTCCTGCTGCCAAAGAAGACCGAGAAGAAGGCCTAAAGGAGGCCAGGCAATCGCAGCGCCGCGTGCTCCCCTGCACGCAACGCGCTTTGCCGGCTCGGCTCGGCCCGGCCCACAACAATCGGCCCTTTTCAGGGCCACCACACAAACCTACGTCCAAAGCAAAATTTCAGTCGTCCTCGCCGCACCTTGTTTTGTTTCAACTTTGCACTTTCACAGCACAGCCGCCGCCGGCGCACGTCCGCCATCTTGTCGTCCACACAGCCCGCACACACACACACACACACACACACACACACACACACACACACACACATTTTGCACGGTCGCAGAGTCGCCTTCCAAACGACAACGGCAGCAATAATGACCATTGTTAAAGGGAGGCGTGTCGACACACCGCCCTCCACTCCCGCGCGCAACGGCCGTCGACACGAACGAAACAGCTGATCCGGCCGCCTATGCCCACACGCCTTGCCTCGGAAACCCCAACGCCGCCGCAAACACACAGAGCCAAACCACGCAAGCAAATAATTACCGCCTCTCTCGCACAACAACACACAGCCCGCCATCTCCGTCGCGATCGATACAAAGACACACAATAACAAACACAAACGAAGCAGCTCCACACACAGCCAGCCACATGACACGTTTCCTTTCCTTCTCCCCTCCCAGCCACATCACGTCGCTCAAACGGAAAGAAAGAAAGAAACAAACAAACAAACAAACAAACAAACAAACGAACAACACAGCGCACACACACGCAGCAACAACAACAACAACAACACAGACTCTTTCGCACTTTTCAACTTCCGAACAGTGTGGTGGCCCTGAAAAGGGCCGTTTTCTAGTCTCTCCCACCCACAAGCACGGCCGCGGGAAGGCCAGCGCCCGCTGCGACGCAGCCTAACCGCCGAAACCGTACAGGGTGCGCCCCTGCCTCTTCAGGGCGTACACCACGTCCATGGCCGTCACAGTCTTGCGCTTGGCGTGCTCAGTGTACGTCACCGCGTCGCGGATCACGTTCTCCAGGAACACCTTCAGCACCCCGCGGGTCTCCTCGTAGATCAGACCAGAGATGCGCTTCACGCCGCCCCTGCGAGCCAGGCGGCGGATGGCGGGCTTCGTGATGCCCTGGATGTTGTCGCGCAACACCTTGCGGTGCCGCTTGGCGCCACCCTTGCCGAGCCCCTTTCCTCCCTTGCCGCGGCCTGTCATCCTTCCTTCCTCGGGCAAAGCAAAACGTGCACAAACAGCAGCTGCAGCGGCTGGCGAGTCGGCTACGGTCTGCGCCCAGCGCGCCCGCCGCCCCCCTATATAGACTCTGGCCCGCCCTCCCCCCACCACGCGCAACCGAGGGCATATAAGCGCAGCACGGAGGCGCGCGGGCCCGTTGTCAAGGCAGCACCGGACGCCGCGCCGCACCTAACCTCCACGCACGCCGCTCCGCTACCGCCAACGCTACCGCCATGGCCCGCACAAAGCAAACGGCCCGCAAGTCCACCGGCGGAAAGGCGCCGCGCAAACAGCTCGCCACCAAGGCGGCGAGGAAGAGCGCGCCCGCCACCGGAGGCGTCAAGAAGCCCCACCGCTACAGGCCGGGCACCGTCGCCCTGCGAGAAATCAGGCGCTACCAGAAGAGCACAGAGCTGCTCATCCGCAAGCTGCCATTCCAGCGCCTAGTGCGCGAGATCGCCCAGGACTTCAAGACCGACCTGCGCTTCCAGAGCTCCGCAGTCATGGCCCTGCAGGAGGCCAGCGAGGCCTACCTCGTCGGCCTCTTCGAAGACACCAACCTGTGCGCAATCCACGCCAAGCGCGTCACCATCATGCCCAAGGACATCCAGCTCGCGCGCCGCATCCGCGGCGAGCGCGCCTAAACCGCGCCGCGGCACCGCACCGCACAAACAAAAACGGCCCTTTTCAGGGCCACTAACATCTCTCCGTCGCGAGCAAACTTTGTCGGTCGCCTGCCTCTCGCCCCGCAACCCAAAAACAAAAACCACCACTTCCCGTCCGTCCGCCACACACACCCGCTCACTCTGCCTGCCTGCTAGCAGCGCGCAACAATCACACATCATCCCTCCCCGGCGCTCAAAGCGCACAATACCCAACGGCCGACGTCACACCGCACGGGTGGCTGGCCGGCCGCCGCTTTCGTTTCGAAAACAAAAAAAACCCGCACTCCACTCCGACGGCCAACGGCCAGGCAGGCGCGCTCGCTCGCTCTACACGCCACCGAAATCCCCGCCGACTCCTTCCACATCTCAACGTGCCCCCCGTTGCAAAACATAACACACACAAAGAAACAAAACAAAGACCAGACACGACTAGACAAGACACACATCCGAGAAGAACGAACGCAGGCAAGCCAACCAACGTATTCAAACAAAACAACGTGACAGAAAACCAACCGTCGGCCGCCGCCACAAACACGGCGACAATCAACCACGACAACAACAACACCGCTTACCGCTACCGCCGCCCACACCCGCCACCGACCCCCGCAATCAAACCACCACGGCACGCAAACAGCATCCCCACGGGCATACAGACAGACACCCACACCAAACGCAACACGACAATCAAAACCTTCCCCGACGTGCTTTGATGGCCCTGAGAAGGGCCGTTTTGGGCCGCGCGTCTCTTGCGCGCCACTAGACGACGACGGGGGGTGGGGACGACGGGGTCAAGCGCCAAACCCTTCCTTTCCCATCTCTTTCTCCTCTACTCTACTCTACTTCTTCTTCTTGGGCGAAGCCTTCGCCTTAGACGGCGTCGTCGCCTTCTTCGGGCGCGGCGCCTTCGGCTTCTTCGTCGGAACCTTGGCGGCCTTCTTCGCCTTCGACGGCGACTTGGCCTTGGCCGGCTTGGCCGCAGCCGCCTTCTTCGCACCCGCGGGAGCGGCCGACGCCGCAGACGCCTTCTTGGCGGCGCCCGCCTTCCGACCGGTCGCCGCCTTCACGCCACCAGCCTTCTTTGCGCCGGCCGCACGGGCGCCCTTCTTCTCCTTGCTGGCCGGAGCGGCGCGCTTCTTCTTGGCACCGCCAGCACGAGCCTTGCCGCCCTCGGCCGCCCCCCCGCCGCCGGCGCCGGCAAGCTTGAACGAGCCGGACGCGCCCTTCCCCTTCGTCTGCACCAGCTCGCCCGCCACGACGGCCGACTTGAGGTACTTCTTGATAAACGGCGCCAGCTTCTCCGCGTCCAGCTTGTAGTGCGCGGCTATGTACTTCTTGATCGCCTGCAGCGACGACCCGCCGCGCTCCTTCAGACTCTTGATGGCGGCCGTCACCATCTCAGAGGTGCGCGGGTGCGCAGGCTTGGCGCGCGGCTTCTTCGCAGACGACGCAGACTTGGCCTTCTTCGTAGTGCCGGTGGCGGCGGGTGCCGCAGCAGTCTCGTTCGTAGCCGCCTGATCTGCCATTTCGACGACGCGCGTAACACACAGCGAGAGCGAGAGCGAGAGCGAGCGGGACGGCAGGCACGCAAGCACAGCACAGCACGGCAGAGCAGAGCAGAGAATCACAAGGGCCCAGCCAGTGTCGCGGGCGGGCGCGGACGGCCGAGAGAGCGGCCGCCACTCTGCGCGCCGCCGCGCCGCGCCTCCCGCGCTTGCTACCGCCCAACGTCCGACAGCCTGTGCGGAGCAGCCCCAAAGCTGCGCCACAACCGCCCGCGCCTTTCAAACCACCGAGGATGGGGCTACACACAGCCACACCACAGTCGCCAACCAGTCGCCACGGCAGCGCCGCAAACCACGGCCAAACTGCAGCTACCGCGCGCTACAGCCTGGGTCGGCCCGCCGAGAATCGCCGCCCCCGCCCAAATGCCGCCCCCACAGCCCCAGCCGACGACCCGCCACAATGGCCAAACCTTCGGCAAAACTCCCACACCGTCGCCGCGGCAGCCCGGCCAGCGCGGCCGGCGCCACAGCCACACAAGCCGAGGCGTGCGGCGATGACGGCCGTGCAAACGCGCCTCCGCCGCCCCATCGCCTTCCGTCGCCCTCCCGCCGTTTCCCGATCGGCCCGCAGCCGTCGGGCCACATCGCGCGCCGTCCTCCTCCTCTCGCCCGCCAACATTCACAGCCGTTTCTCAACAATTGCCCGCCGCAAACGGACGCCGCCTGCGCAACAGGCGCCGCCGACCCTCGCCGCTTCCGACCCAACCCCTCGACCGAGGCAAACCGCAATCCGAATCTACAGACCAACCCAATCTGCCGTCAGCACACACGACAGCCGACCTTACACGTTGCGCGTTACACATTACGTTTACACGTCTAGGTTAGGTTCGGTTAGGTTAGGTGGACGTGGGTTAGGTTAAGGGGACTTGGGTTAGGTTAAGCGTCAAACTTAGGTTAAGCATTCAAACACGTCAGGCGTCAGAGGTTAGGTTAGGTTAGGTTAGGTTAGGTTAGGTTAGGTTAGGTTACGTTAGGTTACGTTACACGTTAGGTTAAGGGGTCAGTGCTAGGTTAAGAAGCGTCAAACGTAGGTTAAAAAAGCGTTCAAAACGTGAGGCGTGAGCCGCCGGACAGCTTACCTTACGTAGACGTTTGGGGCTCACAGGCTGAGCTCACCTCACCACACCACAGGTTAGGTTCGGTTCGGTTCGCTCGGCTCAGCGTAAAGCGCCGAGGTCAGGGTTACGTTCGTTCACCTTCGGGCGCCACACTTTCGGTTGAAAGGTCGCGACGGGACGACGTCGGCAGGCACCGCCGCAAACGGACAAAAACGTACAGACGACGTCGAAAACCGCCGACAGACGGGGGAGCAGCACGACCACGACCAGATACCGAGCGCGAACGAGACGCACGCGAACCACCCCCACCGGCCAAAGGGCACCACACAACAACCCAGAGCACCACGTGTCGACACCACAGCAACCCGCCGCTCACGCGACATGGCTGGCACCGAAGGGCAACCGCCCGCAACTGCGCTTTCCGCGCCGGCCCGGATGCACGTCGTGCTACAACAACACCACTACCGTACACAGCCGCTGTTCACAACATCACTATCATGCGCGCCCGCGGCTCGCCGCCGTCGCAGTCGCAGCCCCAACGCCAGCACTTTTGCACCACCATTCACACGCACCGCAACACAGCTCGCCGACACAGCCGAACAAAACAAACACCACACAACAACAGCAACAACGCCGCCGCCTCTACTCGTGCCGGCGACCCACCCCGCCGATGGCGCACCTTTCGCCAGCCGGCAATCGACACACACGCACGCACCCACCCACCCCCCGGGGCCCAGTGCAAAAAAAAACACACAAAAACAAAAACAAAAAAAAAACAACACAAACGACACGGGAAGCGCACACCGCCACTTCGCGCGCACGCCACCAACCAGTCGTCGTCTCAAAATAACAAACACAAACAAAATAAACTAACAACTAGGGCAACACAAAACAAAAACGCCTCGCACGAACCGCCCACAAAAAGGACAAGCACACGCACAGCCTCTGCTGACGACCACGACGCAGCGGCACGCTGCTCCTGTCCCGCGCCCCGCGCCCCGCGCCCCACTCGATTCACAACTCACGCGACACCGTCAACGACGGGCTCGCTTCCCGCAACCTACCACCTTTCCGCCACGACGCACAGCCCCAGCCCCACCCGACCCGACGACGCCCGTGGCAACGACTGCACTTTCACCACCGCCTCCCCCTTCCCCCCCAAAACACACACACACACACAGCCAGCCAAAAACGCACTCGCGACCCACACATGCACGTGCATCGGCACACGCCAACCAGTCAACGTCGACAACCACACGCAAGGCTCGAAACGAAACCGGCGTCCTTCCACGTTGCCATCAAGCTACCTACACGACACAAGACACAAGGAACAAACACAACAGCCGGCCCCACTAATTCCCACTCTCACGCCGCAAAAAGCACACCGAAACCGCCAAACGCACGCACATTCCCCTTCGCACTGACACCGACCGGCTCGCTACCACACACCTCTCGGCAGCCGTTTCACGCCAATTCGCCACACCGCCCACACAGTCGACAAGCGCCCGCCCTGTACGGCACACGCAACGACGCAGCGCAGCAAAGGGCGCCCGCAACACATACCTCTCCTCTCTCTCCCTCTCCGCCGCCCGACGCGCCAACCGCCACGCCACACCGCCAGCCACTCGCAAATTGTGCACTGCCACCAGCCACACGTCCAACACGCCGCGCCGCCTCCGGCCACCCGCCAGGGGGCGCTCACGTCCGCGACAACAGCGCGGCCCGCCGGGCCGAACCGAACCGAACCGAGCCGCCGCTGCTCTGCACTCGGCACGGCCACACCCTGCTGCAGACCGGGCTCGTCTCTCTGTACGCGTCTGCCTGCGCATCAACACAACACGACCTTTTTTTTTTTTTTCTCTCTACCGCCATCCCTTCTTCTCGCGTTTTACTCGTTGTTGCAGCAGCGGCGCACACCTACACATCCACAGCCCCAGCCGAGCCGAGCCGGCCTCACCTCAGGGCCCGCCGCCAGCGTCTCCTCCTCGGGCACAGGTGCGGTGCTGTGGCCGCCCATCCAACCGCATTGCTGGCCGTCCAGCCGCCAGGCGTTCCCACTGCCGCGAGCCACGCCGCGCACCGACCCTGCTGCAGAAAACGAAGCATAGCCAGAGACCGACCGATACACAAAGCAAGCCGTCGCCTCGCCTCTTGTCCTTCCTGCCTTCCTTTCGCCCCCCCCCCCCTCCTTTTTTTTTTTTTATTTTGTTTTCTTCTTTCTTTCTTTCTTTGGCCCTCTCTCCTTCCCGCCCCATGGCGGTTACGGCACCGCCTGCAGCGGCAGATTTTTTGCGCCCACACGCCTACTCCTACCACCATTAACCTTGCCCTGCCCATCAACGTCGCAGTCGAACCGACGCTTGCCAACACACTGCCCACGTTCCTTTCTCTTTTCGGCCTACGCCCATTACGCGCCGCCGCCACAGCACCTTCCCTTCCCACAACACACCGACGTCATCACACGCACCCACAAACAGGGGCCACGACCGTGTTCCTCGCCCACTCCCATCCCGCACGGTACGCACATTCCCAACTACTACCGCGCACCCTCCCTTTCCAATCTGTGTGTCTCTGTGTCTGTGTCCTGTGTCCTGTCCGCGCGTGACGCCTCTCAACATCCGCCGTCCCCCGTCCCGTTTTCGCCCCCATGCCGTCGTCGCGCCGCCTCCTCCCCGTCCACCGCCGCCCCTGTCCGCCCCGCACCACACCATACACCGCTGCTTGTCCCGGCCGTTGCCACCAAAGGCGCCGACCGCAAACGCGCCACGCCGCAGCCCCCGTGCGTCTCGCTCGCTTGCATCTCCGTGCCGACGCTGCCTCTCTTCCCGCTCGCACTCGACCTCGACAACACAGTCTTTGGCTCCGCCACTGCGTGTTCCGGTGGTACGCACGCTGCAACACGTATGTATTCGTTACCAGAGCGATGGCGAGGCATGACAGCATCTCTGTCTGACCAGAGAGTTATTTATCGTTGCTAGTCGGCGCTTGGACCGCGCCAGACGACAGTAGTGGCACGCACCGGGTCGCCAGGAACAGTTGTTATATATATTGTAGCGCGAGTCGGGAGAGGTAGTAGTCGGTCGACAGTAGTAGCGGGTGGACGGTTGTACTGAGCGGGCGTCGGCGGCGTGCTCTGCTCGTCTCGCGACTCTGGTCACGGTTCGGGACGATGTATAGTATATTGTGTTATAATCAAAAGGTAGTGTGAAGCTGCATTGCGCAAATCTGATAACGTATGTTCATTGTACTTATTTTGTTCAACAACAAAAGCCCCACTATTACTTTTTTCTAAAGCAACTTTTGTCTTTTAACGAAAAACATTCACTTTTTAAAGACTACTTCCTATGGCATTTCCCTCCAAGGAGTGCAATTAATTACCAGCCAGCACTCATTCATTGCACACAGCTGTGTAAGGGGTATCTACAATTGAGGAGCGGATATAAATGCAACTTTTTTGTTTTTTTTTTTTTTTTTTGTGTGTTGTAACCTCCCCGCAAAATTTAAAATAATGGACAATGTTATTTACGGATGCTAATGGACATTGCGCTAATTGTAACCTCGCCCACAATGAGAGGTATTGAAAATGGCAACAAAAATGTGAAATTCGCAATCCGACTCAAATATAAATTCTTCACAACATTTAAAGTCCGTTCAGTGACAAGAAACTTCAATTGAGCCGAAATATCGGTCTTTGGCCCTGTGCAAAACAATCAGAATTAAAGTCTTACCTCAGAATAAATGGATGTCACATTTCTGCTCTTGTTGTTGCGCAGCGCTTGGAGGAACTGCATTGCAAATAATAATATTCTCTTTTTTTGTGATTTTAGTGAAATTTTTCTTCAAAGAAGTGGAATGAAATGGGAAGTGCAACGAACTCTTTAGTTCAATAAAACATTACATTTTTGAAAAATGCTTTTGAAATAAAAATTATTTTTGGGGAACTTGTTGGAGAATTAATTACAATAAATATAATTTTTCATTATCTAATGATTATATTAATTAACAGTATACCTCCTTCACCATCTTGACCAGTGTTGCCGACCGCCTACATCACACAACCGCACTCGGCTGCTACTACTGACCGACCGCTCTGCATGACGACTATTAGCGTACTGCACGCGACGACTACTGACAGAGTACAGCCCTCAACTAGACAGAGCTACAGACTCGCAACGACTGACTGACTGACTGACTGACTGACTGACTGACTGAGAACCGCTCGCAACACTCGCGCGGTCCAGCGCAAACTCTCTGGTCACAGATGCTACAATGTCTCGCCATCGCTGCTATGTTACATACGTGTTTCAGTGTCTTTTTCATTGGGGTAACGATCTTTGGCTCTTTTTATTCTGAATACAGGGCCAAAGGTCAACGCTGCTGCCCTTATACAATTTATCAGGTTCCATTATGTCTGTTGCAATGTTACATACGGTTCATTCTTTCATTAATATTATCGTTGGGTTTGTTTTGTAGGGACGTTAACATTCTGGCACATTTTTATTATCATCGGACTCTCTGCTATTTGTGCAGGGAGGTTATACCTGGGTCCATTTCCATTTCCATTTCCATTTACATTTTAATATTGATAGACTTTTTGTTTTCTTTTTTTGTTTCTTGTTGTTTTTCCTTCTTTTTTCTTGTTGTTTTTTTTTCTTTCTTTTTTTTTGTTTTGTTTTGTTTTTCCCGCTCTCACCACCACCGCCGCATCACGCCTTCCGTTTTCTTCTTGGTTTCTTTTCTGTTCTTCAACTGCTTCAACATCACCGCGCCCCATTTCCACACCACAGCCATCAGCCTCCAAGACGGGCAGGCGCAGTGTGCCATTTCCGGCGCACAAGCACACCCGTACGGTACTCTCCTCGCCCCCACGCCACCAACAACACAGCGACCACGCGGCTTTCAGGCATGGCATGGCACGGCACGGCACGGCACCGGCGAAATGCGCCGCCCCCGCCCCTCCGCGCATCCGTCCGTCTCGCCACGTTCACTGACAGCCGCGTCTGCGGCTACACCACGACAACCACAACACAACACCGCTCCCCTCCCTGGCAACTCATTGTTTTTCTCCTCCTCTTTTGCACAAACCACAACGCCGAGCACAGGCGCAAGCCACCCACACCGCGCCCCTCCCCGTCCCGTCTTTGGCCGCCGCTCCTCGTTTCCTCGTTTGCCCCCTCCCATCTCCCGAAATGCCATGCCAGCAGCGTTACGCATGCCCCTCCCCTGTCCACACAACACTACCGCCAAACGAACAGCCTTCCGGGCCACATGCAGGGCACGCCCACCTCCAAACACTGCCAATTCACGGACGCACGCACGCACACACACACACACACACACACACACACACACACACACACACACACACTTTCCCGACACCTTTCTGTACGGAGGGTGCGTCATCTCGACCGTGACAGAGTGACGCCAACTATCGACGATCCATTTCCCCCCACTGGTAAAACACGTCCACTAACACCTACATACATCATTCAAGTACACAGACAATAGCATACACACAATGGGAGGGCACACGAACATGGACGGCACGGCACTGTCACACACTCTTCCTCAGAACCAACCATACCAACAAACGTTACGTACAACCGGGAAAGCGAAAGCGAAAGCAAAAGCAAAAAGCAAAGGCCAATGCAGCCGTCAAAGGTAACGTTCACCACGGCAGACACTTGCAGCCGCGCCGCCGTTAAACGCATTTCAGTGCGGCTCCAATACGCCTCCGACACGGGAACGTTCCGTTGCTCTACGAATGCGTTTCTCCCCTTTTTCCCTTCCTCTCTCTTTTGCCCCCCCCCCTCTGTCCTTTCCTCCTGCACTCTTGCCTCCTTCCTCACGTTCTGCCCAGACATTCGACCGATCAAAGTCAACCTGTCGTTACCGTTCTCAGCGCGACGGTGTACAACAGTATGACGGGTGTGCCCACGACTTCGGTTCAGTTGCGTGACGCCGGTCTATCGCGCCGATCGACAGTTACTCAGGGGGGCGACGGATCGGACCACGTCACCGACACACAAAACACTTTCAAACAAACAAATACATACCGGATGGACACAGACAAACACGTGTACAGACATTCGCCAAAAACGGCCGCCGCCGCCGCCGCCGTCGTCTAGCGTCGCGCTTACTGTACTGCACTGGACACGCGTGCATCTTGAATGACGACATCGGTGTGCGTGCGTCGTACGCAATCAGTCAGACACGGCTATCAAAAATCAGAGTCGAATGGTACATCATCGTGCGTGTCGCCGTACACGTACAGTACAATGCAACAACAATGCGTCTTCATGGCACGTTCATTTCAACGTCACTCACACACCTCCACGCTGCAGTTACGTCGCACCATTGTCAAACTCGGCGTACAGCAAAGGGAATAGTGGGCGGCAAACAAAAACCACAAAAAAAAACAACATTTCACATTTCACCCTCGCCATGTATGATGTGCAAAAAACAAACCCGCAAACGGCCGTCGTTACGGTGACACAAAAGTCGGCGATCGCACTGTCCCCCCTCGCAGACAGGTAACACACACACCAACAACACCAAATGGGTCAAAAACCACGCCAACGAGGCGTGCCACCATTCCACGCCACGGCGACCAACCTCGTGGCCGTACCCCGCGCAACACGCTTTGACGCGCCCCCCCACCCACAATCAAAATGCACACATACATCACAGCCGTCCACACAAACAACAACAACAATTCCGCCCTTCCCGCAAAAGGCAAGTTGGTGGCCCTGAAAAGGGCCGTTTTGCCGCTCTCGCAACGGAGGAGCATTCTCTCTCCATCCTTCCTTCCGTTCCAGAGCCACCTCCTTACTTGGAGCTCGTGTACTTGGTCACCGCCTTCGTGCCCTCGCTCACGGCGTGCTTGGCCAGCTCGCCAGGCAGCAACAGCCGCACAGCGGTCTGGATCTCGCGGGACGTGATGGTCGAGCGCTTGTTGTAGTGCGCCAGGCGAGAAGCCTCGGCCGCAATGCGCTCGAAAATGTCGTTCACGAAGCTGTTCATGATGCTCATCGCCTTCGACGAGATGCCCGTGTCAGGGTGCACCTGCTTCAGCACCTTGTAGATGTAGATGGCATAGCTCTCCTTCCTCTTGCGCTTCTTCTTCTTGTCGCCCTTCGAAATGTTCTTCTGCGCCTTGCCAGCCTTCTTGGCGGCCTTCCCGCTAGTCTTGGGCGGCATCTCGAACCAACGTACGGCGGCAGCAGCAACACCAGTAGCAAGCGCTCCGCTCTAGTCAGCGTCTCCCCACACAGTGGCACCCGCCGCCAGCCGCCGCCGCACCTTTACCAGCTCGCCCTGTTGCGGCCGCCGACCAATGGGGCGCGCGCGCAACCGGCCGCCGCACCCGAGCCCATAAAGCACCCCCACCCCGGCTGCGCCGGCACGCACTCCGCTGCTCGACTCGCTGCCGCTCGCACCGGTCGTTTTCGTTTCCTTCTCGTGTGCACCGTCGCTAGCCCATCGCCATGTCCGGACGCGGAAAGGGAGGCAAAGTCAAGGGCAAGTCAAAGTCCCGCTCAAGCAGGGCTGGGCTCCAGTTCCCGGTCGGCAGAATCCACCGCCTCCTGCGCAAGGGAAACTACGCAGAGCGCGTCGGCGCCGGGGCGCCCGTCTACCTCGCCGCCGTCATGGAGTACCTCGCGGCTGAGGTGCTCGAGCTGGCCGGAAACGCGGCCCGCGACAACAAGAAGACGCGCATCATCCCGCGCCACCTGCAGCTTGCCATCCGCAACGACGAGGAGCTCAACAAGCTCCTGTCGGGCGTCACCATCGCACAGGGTGGTGTCCTACCCAACATCCAGGCCGTCCTGCTGCCAAAGAAGACCGAGAAGAAGGCCTAAAGGAGGCCAGGCAATCGCAGCGCCGCGTGCTCCCCTGCACGCAACGCGCTTTGCCGGCTCGGCTCGGCCCGGCCCACAACAATCGGCCCTTTTCAGGGCCACCACACAAACCTACGTCCAAAGCAAAATTTCAGTCGTCCTCGCCGCACCTTGTTTTGTTTCAACTTTGCACTTTCACAGCACAGCCGCCGCCGGCGCACGTCCGCCATCTTGTCGTCCACACAGCCCGCACACACACACACACACACACACACACACACACACACACACACACACACACACACACACACACACATTTTGCACGGTCGCAGAGTCGCCTTCCAAACGACAACGGCAGCAATAATGACCATTGTTAAAGGGAGGCGTGTCGACACACCGCCCTCCACTCCCGCGCGCAACGGCCGTCGACACGAACGAAACAGCTGATCCGGCCGCCTATGCCCACACGCCTTGCCTCGGAAACCCCAACGCCGCCGCAAACACACAGAGCCAAACCACGCAAGCAAATAATTACCGCCTCTCTCGCACAACAACACACAGCCCGCCATCTCCGTCGCGATCGATACAAAGACACACAATAACAAACACAAACGAAGCAGCTCCACACACAGCCAGCCACATGACACGTTTCCTTTCCTTCTCCCCTCCCAGCCACATCACGTCGCTCAAACGGAAAGAAAGAAAGAAACAAACAAACAAACAAACAAACAAACAAACGAACAACACAGCGCACACACACGCAGCAACAACAACAACAACAACACAGACTCTTTCGCACTTTTCAACTTCCGAACAGTGTGGTGGCCCTGAAAAGGGCCGTTTTCTAGTCTCTCCCACCCACAAGCACGGCCGCGGGAAGGCCAGCGCCCGCTGCGACGCAGCCTAACCGCCGAAACCGTACAGGGTGCGCCCCTGCCTCTTCAGGGCGTACACCACGTCCATGGCCGTCACAGTCTTGCGCTTGGCGTGCTCAGTGTACGTCACCGCGTCGCGGATCACGTTCTCCAGGAACACCTTCAGCACCCCGCGGGTCTCCTCGTAGATCAGACCAGAGATGCGCTTCACGCCGCCCCTGCGAGCCAGGCGGCGGATGGCGGGCTTCGTGATGCCCTGGATGTTGTCGCGCAACACCTTGCGGTGCCGCTTGGCGCCACCCTTGCCGAGCCCCTTTCCTCCCTTGCCGCGGCCTGTCATCCTTCCTTCCTCGGGCAAAGCAAAACGTGCACAAACAGCAGCTGCAGCGGCTGGCGAGTCGGCTACGGTCTGCGCCCAGCGCGCCCGCCGCCCCCCTATATAGACTCTGGCCCGCCCTCCCCCCACCACGCGCAACCGAGGGCATCGCCACGAAGACCTAGGGTGTCCACCTATGAAATATTCAGCTTACCACGAGAAACCACACAGAACACCATCGCAACCACTTTCAAACAATTCGCTAGCACAAATATGAAAGCAAACATTATAAATATCAACGTCAGGAGAGGCCTCTCCACAATAATAAAATACGCGTCTGAGGAAGCTGCACCAACCCTGCAAACCTTCTTCCGCAACCACCTCTCCCCAGCAGTTAAAGTGCAACTGCTCCCACCCAGGGAACCACTACAACGAAGGCAATTGAACAAACCCTCCCTTAGCGCAGTAATCAAGGGTGTAGAGCAAGAGGTGGATGAGGAAGAAGTAAAACAACAGCTTATCGAGCAGGGATTGAAGGTCCACAAAACCTGGAGAATTACCTCCCGCGAAACTGGTGGGCCAACGATGAAGTTTCGAGTACTGACTCACGATCCTGACACCATCGACAGAATGTTAAACGATGGTGTTAGGATTGACTACAAGGTACGAGCGGTAGAACCATCGAACCTACTGCCCCCCCAGCCAGCGCAATGCGGTCGATGTTTGTCATTCGACCACAAAACGCACGGCTGCGTGGCCAAGCCAAAATGCCCACAATGCAGCGGCGAACACACGCTCTCAAGGTGTAACGCGCCTCCACACAACACAAAATGCGCGAACTGCGGAGAGAGCCACTCGGCACTATCACTGAAATGCCAGAGCCGACCAAAAGAAGCAGTCAACACCTATGCACAAGCCGTCATAAAAACGATTGACGAACCTGCCCCACGCCCCCAAACAACAGCAGAACTGAAAGAAGAGGCGGTCATGAAGGAAGACTTCATCCGCACACTCACTACCGTCCTGCTCAATGTCTTCCAAGACAGAAAACACGAGATTAAGACTGTCTTGCGACAGACCATCAGACAACTTCTAAACAAAGATCTGGAAGTGACTCAAAGTAACAACAGGGTCCACGTCACAATTACAGATATTACAGATACGACGTAAACAACTCCCCCCCCCCCAGCTACAACGGCAAAAGCACGATGGCGGGACTGACAGAGAATGACAGCGCAAACATCATGTTTGTGAATGTCCAAGGGCTGCGCAATAGGAAACATGCACTTATGCACAGCATGCATCAACATAAAATACACATCCTTGGCGTGGCCGAAACATGGCTACGCCCACAACAACACTGCAAACTAAGCAGATACACCTGCCATTCCAAAAACAGACCCGACGGCAGAGGGGGCGTAGCAATATACACAGATAGCAACATCCCAGTTAAAGAGATGCCCCTCCCGCAACAATTACAGGATACAGAAGCTGTCGTGGTGCAAATCAGGACACAACAAAGATGCAAGCTGACAGTCGCATGTTTGTACAACCCACCCGGACACCCCATCCCACTAGACTTCTTGCAGTACTTAATGACGACCTACAACAAATTCATCCTGCTGACCGACCTGAATGCACGCCACACACAGCTAGGCTGCACAGCAACGAACGACAACGGACGAGCACTCTTTGACATACTAACAACCGACCCGATATCCAGACTTGCACTCGACCAACCAACATTCATCGGACATCGCGGCTCCTCCACCCCAGACCATATCCTCCATAGCCCGATCCTAACCAATAACCTATCTAATCCCTTCCTAGGTGACCCCATAACCAGCGACCATCTCCCCATCATATTCGCCACAACTGCTATAAACCCACCACCGCCTCACCCCACACAACGCAACATCCGCCTATACGCAAAAGCCGACTGGAGGAAATTCCAAACCATTATACAAGACGAACTAGCACTGCCAACTACCCTGACAGACAACGACGACCTGGAACACCTAAACGAACGACTAGAAACCACCTTCGCAACAGCAATAGACGAGGCAATCCCACAAAAGACAATAGAGAACTGGAGGCCCACCATTCCGGCGGAGGCGCTAGCAATCCTAAGGCGGAAAAGGCAACTACAGCGCGAAATTAGACGCACGAATAACCCAGACCTAAGACGACAGTGGAACCGACTAAACGCGCAAGCGAAACGCATAATCTCCCAACACAAACAAAAAGAGTGGGACGACACCTGCCGCCAACTCAACTACAAAGAAGGCAGAAAATTCTGGAACAAATTCAAGACGCTGACTGGACAAAAGAAACCCCCCAACCAGACACTAATAGTAGACGACGAACCAATCACAGACCCTAAAACACAAGCAGACACATTCCAGAACGCCCTCCAAACCATCCACTCCTTCCCAACAGACGCCAAGTTCGACAACGACTTCTACCGACACGTAGAGAACAAACTCCCCGACCTACTAACAAGTCCTACAGCAGAAACAGAAGACACCTCCGAACTGACCAAACCTATAACAGACGCTGAAATCACCAACGCAATACGGACCGGACGAAATTCAGCCCCAGGACAAAACAACATCAAACGTATCCACCTGCAGAACGCCCCCCTCCCTGCCTTAATCCCAATCCTCTCACTGATGTTCAACTACTGCCTAACGACAGAAACAATCCCGACTGCATGGAAGACAAGTAAGACCATAATGATCCCCAAACCCGACAAGCCACGAACAGACCCCCTCTCCTACCGACCTATCTCACTACTGGACGTTATAGGAAAAACGTATGAACGTATACTGACCGACAGACTAAGAAAATATGTGGACAACAAACAACTACTCCCCCTACTCCAAGCCGGCTTCCGCCCCAACCACTCCACCACAGACCCACTTCTGAAACTGACATGCGACATCACCCAGGGCTTCAACAGATCGCACTGTACGCTAGCCATATTTCTCGACATCGAGCGCGCCTTCGACCGTCTATGGCACAATGGGCTCCTGTTCAAACTGCTCAAACTCGGCATCCCACCGAAATTCGTACGCCTAGTAAAAACTCAAATAACCGGACGACACAGCAGAGTACATGTGCAAGACGCCACCTCTGAACCATTCACCCCAGAGGCGGGAGTCCCACAAGGTGCAATATCATCCCCACTACTGTACGCGCTATACACACACGACATACCGACCCCAACAGACCAACACGAAAAGATCGCCCTATATGCAGATGACACTGCATATTGGTGCACAGGACTCAGGACAGACGTAATACAAAAAAAAGCAGCAAAATACCTGACCAAACTAGAGACATGGATGACTAAATGGAGAATCCGACCCAACCCGACTAAAACACAACTAGTCCTATTCCAACACCGCAACCTGACAAAAAAACGACAGCAAAAACAAGAAGACATAACACTCCGACTATGGAACGAACCCCTACAACTGACTGACAAGGCGAGATACCTCGGTGTCTACCTAGACAAACACCTCAACTACCAAGCCCACCTGCAATACCTGCTCAACAAAACGAGGAAACGACAACAGTTAATCCGACAAGTACAAGGACGACTGTATGGCTGCTCCACCAGGACAGCTATACACACATACAAGACATACATACGACCAATATACGAATACGCCGCTGCACCACTAGGCGGAATACCAAAGACAGTAGCAAACAGACTGTACTCGACAGAACGCCGACTACTACGCAGCATAGCAAAGCTACCATGCCGCACCCCTAGCGACGAAGTATACGAGGCGACAGAAATAACCCCTCTACAAACAAGACTGACAAAACTCAGAGCAAGATACGGCTCTCACATCCTACACAAACGACCCGACATGGAAGACATTCTGACGACCAAGCCACGCACAGCAAGACGCCCAAAAAAGAAATACATTTACCCGGCGCGTACAGTAGCACAAAATACAACAACTGAGTTCCCCGACTTAGCACCCACAATGACACAACTGACAGAAGGCGAAACCACCCCCCTCCACCTAGACAAAAGACAATAGCACAACGACAATGACCTAGTGCACCACGACAGCCCCCCACACTCAACACACAACACACCCCATCGAATAAAACACAATAACATTAAGGAAACCATAGACAAGATAAGAACTATTGTTAACAAAAAAAAAACCAGCTCCAAGTACCACCAACGGGAAAGGAGAATATGTAAAACTAGAATAAGGCAAAAAAACATTGTAGCAACCAGCTCCAAGTACTACAAAACAGGAAAGGAGAACATGTAAACAATAGTATTAAGAATAGTCTAAGCTAGAATATATCATCTAAAACAACATACTCCATCACAAAGAAGTATGACACAGGGAAAAACAATGTAAACGCTGTTAAAAATAAATCCCCCATTAGAATAATGTGTCACTTCCAGTTATAAACTAATCCAGTTATAAACTAAATTAAATTAAGCAAACAATTAGTTTTATTAAGTTTGTCATATTGCTAAACATGTTCAGTTAATACATAACAAAATCAATCTATATTCCCTCATTTTATATACACAAAAAAAAAAACGTAAAATTAAGGATTCTCAATATAAGATAATAGCATGTAATCAGATATACAAGAAAAATGGAAATAAATAGAATAAAAATGTACCCTATGGCTGATAAAGGGCAAACAGACAAGCCCTAAAACAGCCCGCCTTCTCCCCTTAGGAGAAGGAATGAAAAGTGCTAAAAAAAAAAAAAAAAAAAAAAAAAAAAAAAAAAAAAAAAAAAAAAAAAAAAGCGCGCGGGCCCGTTGTCAAGGCAGCACCGGACGCCGCGCCGCACCTAACCTCCACGCACGCCGCTCCGCTACCGCCAACGCTACCGCCATGGCCCGCACAAAGCAAACGGCCCGCAAGTCCACCGGCGGAAAGGCGCCGCGCAAACAGCTCGCCACCAAGGCGGCGAGGAAGAGCGCGCCCGCCACCGGAGGCGTCAAGAAGCCCCACCGCTACAGGCCGGGCACCGTCGCCCTGCGAGAAATCAGGCGCTACCAGAAGAGCACAGAGCTGCTCATCCGCAAGCTGCCATTCCAGCGCCTAGTGCGCGAGATCGCCCAGGACTTCAAGACCGACCTGCGCTTCCAGAGCTCCGCAGTCATGGCCCTGCAGGAGGCCAGCGAGGCCTACCTCGTCGGCCTCTTCGAAGACACCAACCTGTGCGCAATCCACGCCAAGCGCGTCACCATCATGCCCAAGGACATCCAGCTCGCGCGCCGCATCCGCGGCGAGCGCGCCTAAACCGCGCCGCGGCACCGCACCGCACAAACAAAAACGGCCCTTTTCAGGGCCACTAACATCTCTCCGTCGCGAGCAAACTTTGTCGGTCGCCTGCCTCTCGCCCCGCAACCCAAAAACAAAAACCACCACTTCCCGTCCGTCCGCCACACACACCCGCTCACTCTGCCTGCCTGCTAGCAGCGCGCAACAATCACACATCATCCCTCCCCGGCGCTCAAAGCGCACAATACCCAACGGCCGACGTCACACCGCACGGGTGGCTGGCCGGCCGCCGCTTTCGTTTCGAAAACAAAAAAAACCCGCACTCCACTCCGACGGCCAACGGCCAGGCAGGCGCGCTCGCTCGCTCTACACGCCACCGAAATCCCCGCCGACTCCTTCCACATCTCAACGTGCCCCCCGTTGCAAAACATAACACACACAAAGAAACAAAACAAAGACCAGACACGACTAGACAAGACACACATCCGAGAAGAACGAACGCAGGCAAGCCAACCAACGTATTCAAACAAAACAACGTGACAGAAAACCAACCGTCGGCCGCCGCCACAAACACGGCGACAATCAACCACGACAACAACAACACCGCTTACCGCTACCGCCGCCCACACCCGCCACCGACCCCCGCAATCAAACCACCACGGCACGCAAACAGCATCCCCACGGGCATACAGACAGACACCCACACCAAACGCAACACGACAATCAAAACCTTCCCCGACGTGCTTTGATGGCCCTGAGAAGGGCCGTTTTGGGCCGCGCGTCTCTTGCGCGCCACTAGACGACGACGGGGGGTGGGGACGACGGGGTCAAGCGCCAAACCCTTCCTTTCCCATCTCTTTCTCCTCTACTCTACTCTACTTCTTCTTCTTGGGCGAAGCCTTCGCCTTAGACGGCGTCGTCGCCTTCTTCGGGCGCGGCGCCTTCGGCTTCTTCGTCGGAACCTTGGCGGCCTTCTTCGCCTTCGACGGCGACTTGGCCTTGGCCGGCTTGGCCGCAGCCGCCTTCTTCGCACCCGCGGGAGCGGCCGACGCCGCAGACGCCTTCTTGGCGGCGCCCGCCTTCCGACCGGTCGCCGCCTTCACGCCACCAGCCTTCTTTGCGCCGGCCGCACGGGCGCCCTTCTTCTCCTTGCTGGCCGGAGCGGCGCGCTTCTTCTTGGCACCGCCAGCACGAGCCTTGCCGCCCTCGGCCGCCCCCCCGCCGCCGGCGCCGGCAAGCTTGAACGAGCCGGACGCGCCCTTCCCCTTCGTCTGCACCAGCTCGCCCGCCACGACGGCCGACTTGAGGTACTTCTTGATAAACGGCGCCAGCTTCTCCGCGTCCAGCTTGTAGTGCGCGGCTATGTACTTCTTGATCGCCTGCAGCGACGACCCGCCGCGCTCCTTCAGACTCTTGATGGCGGCCGTCACCATCTCAGAGGTGCGCGGGTGCGCAGGCTTGGCGCGCGGCTTCTTCGCAGACGACGCAGACTTGGCCTTCTTCGTAGTGCCGGTGGCGGCGGGTGCCGCAGCAGTCTCGTTCGTAGCCGCCTGATCTGCCATTTCGACGACGCGCGTAACACACAGCGAGAGCGAGAGCGAGAGCGAGCGGGACGGCAGGCACGCAAGCACAGCACAGCACGGCAGAGCAGAGCAGAGAATCACAAGGGCCCAGCCAGTGTCGCGGGCGGGCGCGGACGGCCGAGAGAGCGGCCGCCACTCTGCGCGCCGCCGCGCCGCGCCTCCCGCGCTTGCTACCGCCCAACGTCCGACAGCCTGTGCGGAGCAGCCCCAAAGCTGCGCCACAACCGCCCGCGCCTTTCAAACCACCGAGGATGGGGCTACACACAGCCACACCACAGTCGCCAACCAGTCGCCACGGCAGCGCCGCAAACCACGGCCAAACTGCAGCTACCGCGCGCTACAGCCTGGGTCGGCCCGCCGAGAATCGCCGCCCCCGCCCAAATGCCGCCCCCACAGCCCCAGCCGACGACCCGCCACAATGGCCAAACCTTCGGCAAAACTCCCACACCGTCGCCGCGGCAGCCCGGCCAGCGCGGCCGGCGCCACAGCCACACAAGCCGAGGCGTGCGGCGATGACGGCCGTGCAAACGCGCCTCCGCCGCCCCATCGCCTTCCGTCGCCCTCCCGCCGTTTCCCGATCGGCCCGCAGCCGTCGGGCCACATCGCGCGCCGTCCTCCTCCTCTCGCCCGCCAACATTCACAGCCGTTTCTCAACAATTGCCCGCCGCAAACGGACGCCGCCTGCGCAACAGGCGCCGCCGCCCCTCGCCGCTTCCGACCCAACCCCTCGACCGAGGCAAACCGCAATCCGAATCTACAGACCAACCCAATCTGCCGTCAGCACACACGACAGCCGACCTTACACGTTGCGCGTTACACATTACGTTTACACGTCTAGGTTAGGTTCGGTTAGGTTAGGTGGACGTGGGTTAGGTTAAGGGGACTTGGGTTAGGTTAAGCGTCAAACTTAGGTTAAGCATTCAAACACGTCAGGCGTCAGAGGTTAGGTTAGGTTAGGTTAGGTTAGGTTAGGTTAGGTTAGGTTACGTTAGGTTACGTTACACGTTAGGTTAAGGGGTCAGTGCTAGGTTAAGAAGCGTCAAACGTAGGTTAAAAAAGCGTTCAAAACGTGAGGCGTGAGCCGCCGGACAGCTTACCTTACGTAGACGTTTGGGGCTCACAGGCTGAGCTCACCTCACCACACCACAGGTTAGGTTCGGTTCGGTTCGCTCGGCTCAGCGTAAAGCGCCGAGGTCAGGGTTACGTTCGTTCACCTTCGGGCGCCACACTTTCGGTTGAAAGGTCGCGACGGGACGACGTCGGCAGGCACCGCCGCAAACGGACAAAAACGTACAGACGACGTCGAAAACCGCCGACAGACGGGGGAGCAGCACGACCACGACCAGATACCGAGCGCGAACGAGACGCACGCGAACCACCCCCACCGGCCAAAGGGCACCACACAACAACCCAGAGCACCACGTGTCGACACCACAGCAACCCGCCGCTCACGCGACATGGCTGGCACCGAAGGGCAACCGCCCGCAACTGCGCTTTCCGCGCCGGCCCGGATGCACGTCGTGCTACAACAACACCACTACCGTACACAGCCGCTGTTCACAACATCACTATCATGCGCGCCCGCGGCTCGCCGCCGTCGCAGTCGCAGCCCCAACGCCAGCACTTTTGCACCACCATTCACACGCACCGCAACACAGCTCGCCGACACAGCCGAACAAAACAAACACCACACAACAACAGCAACAACGCCGCCGCCTCTACTCGTGCCGGCGACCCACCCCGCCGATGGCGCACCTTTCGCCAGCCGGCAATCGACACACACGCACGCACCCACCCACCCCCCGGGGCCCAGTGCAAAAAAAAACACACAAAAACAAAAACAAAAAAAAAACAACACAAACGACACGGGAAGCGCACACCGCCACTTCGCGCGCACGCCACCAACCAGTCGTCGTCTCAAAATAACAAACACAAACAAAATAAACTAACAACTAGGGCAACACAAAACAAAAACGCCTCGCACGAACCGCCCACAAAAAGGACAAGCACACGCACAGCCTCTGCTGACGACCACGACGCAGCGGCACGCTGCTCCTGTCCCGCGCCCCGCGCCCCGCGCCCCACTCGATTCACAACTCACGCGACACCGTCAACGACGGGCTCGCTTCCCGCAACCTACCACCTTTCCGCCACGACGCACAGCCCCAGCCCCACCCGACCCGACGACGCCCGTGGCAACGACTGCACTTTCACCACCGCCTCCCCCTTCCCCCCCAAAACACACACACACACACAGCCAGCCAAAAACGCACTCGCGACCCACACATGCACGTGCATCGGCACACGCCAACCAGTCAACGTCGACAACCACACGCAAGGCTCGAAACGAAACCGGCGTCCTTCCACGTTGCCATCAAGCTACCTACACGACACAAGACACAAGGAACAAACACAACAGCCGGCCCCACTAATTCCCACTCTCACGCCGCAAAAAGCACACCGAAACCGCCAAACGCACGCACATTCCCCTTCGCACTGACACCGACCGGCTCGCTACCACACACCTCTCGGCAGCCGTTTCACGCCAATTCGCCACACCGCCCACACAGTCGACAAGCGCCCGCCCTGTACGGCACACGCAACGACGCAGCGCAGCAAAGGGCGCCCGCAACACATACCTCTCCTCTCTCTCCCTCTCCGCCGCCCGACGCGCCAACCGCCACGCCACACCGCCAGCCACTCGCAAATTGTGCACTGCCACCAGCCACACGTCCAACACGCCGCGCCGCCTCCGGCCACCCGCCAGGGGGCGCTCACGTCCGCGACAACAGCGCGGCCCGCCGGGCCGAACCGAACCGAACCGAGCCGCCGCTGCTCTGCACTCGGCACGGCCACACCCTGCTGCAGACCGGGCTCGTCTCTCTGTACGCGTCTGCCTGCGCATCAACACAACACGACCTTTTTTTTTTTTTTCTCTCTACCGCCATCCCTTCTTCTCGCGTTTTACTCGTTGTTGCAGCAGCGGCGCACACCTACACATCCACAGCCCCAGCCGAGCCGAGCCGGCCTCACCTCAGGGCCCGCCGCCAGCGTCTCCTCCTCGGGCACAGGTGCGGTGCTGTGGCCGCCCATCCAACCGCATTGCTGGCCGTCCAGCCGCCAGGCGTTCCCACTGCCGCGAGCCACGCCGCGCACCGACCCTGCTGCAGAAAACGAAGCATAGCCAGAGACCGACCGATACACAAAGCAAGCCGTCGCCTCGCCTCTTGTCCTTCCTGCCTTCCTTTCGCCCCCCCCCCCCCTCCTTTTTTTTTTTTATTTTGTTTTCTTCTTTCTTTCTTTCTTTGGCCCTCTCTCCTTCCCGCCCCATGGCGGTTACGGCACCGCCTGCAGCGGCAGATTTTTTGCGCCCACACGCCTACTCCTACCACCATTAACCTTGCCCTGCCCATCAACGTCGCAGTCGAACCGACGCTTGCCAACACACTGCCCACGTTCCTTTCTCTTTTCGGCCTACGCCCATTACGCGCCGCCGCCACAGCACCTTCCCTTCCCACAACACACCGACGTCATCACACGCACCCACAAACAGGGGCCACGACCGTGTTCCTCGCCCACTCCCATTCCGCACGGTACGCACATTCCCAACTACTACCGCGCACCCTCCCTTTCCAATCTGTGTGTCTCTGTGTCTGTGTCCTGTGTCCTGTCCGCGCGTGACGCCTCTCAACATCCGCCGTCCCCCGTCCCGTTTTCGCCCCCATGCCGTCGTCGCGCCGCCTCCTCCCCGTCCACCGCCGCCCCTGTCCGCCCCGCACCACACCATACACCGCTGCTTGTCCCGGCCGTTGCCACCAAAGGCGCCGACCGCAAACGCGCCACGCCGCAGCCCCCGTGCGTCTCGCTCGCTTGCATCTCCGTGCCGACGCTGCCTCTCTTCCCGCTCGCACTCGACCTCGACAACACAGTCTTTGGCTCCGCCACTGCGTGTTCCGGTGGTACGCACGCTGCAACACGTATGTATTCGTTACCAGAGCGATGGCGAGGCATGACAGCATCTCTGTCTGACCAGAGAGTTATTTATCGTTGCTAGTCGGCGCTTGGACCGCGCCAGACGACAGTAGTGGCACGCACCGGGTCGCCAGGAACAGTTGTTATATATATTGTAGCGCGAGTCGGGAGAGGTAGTAGTCGGTCGACAGTAGTAGCGGGTGGACGGTTGTACTGAGCGGGCGTCGGCGGCGTGCTCTGCTCGTCTCGCGACTCTGGTCACGGTTCGGGACGATGTATAGTATATTGTGTTATAATCAAAAGGTAGTGTGAAGCTGCATTGCGCAAATCTGATAACGTATGTTCATTGTACTTATTTTGTTCAACAACAAAAGCCCCACTATTACTTTTTTCTAAAGCAACTTTTGTCTTTTAACGAAAAACATTCACTTTTTAAAGACTACTTCCTATGGCATTTCCCTCCAAGGAGTGCAATTAATTACCAGCCAGCACTCATTCATTGCACACAGCTGTGTAAGGGGTATCTACAATTGAGGAGCGGATATAAATGCAACTTTTTTGTTTTTTTTTTTTTTTTTGTGTGTTGTAACCTCCCCGCAAAATTTAAAATAATGGACAATGTTATTTACGGATGCTAATGGACATTGCGCTAATTGTAACCTCGCCCACAATGAGAGGTATTGAAAATGGCAACAAAAATGTGAAATTCGCAATCCGACTCAAATATAAATTCTTCACAACATTTAAAGTCCGTTCAGTGACAAGAAACTTCAATTGAGCCGAAATATCGGTCTTTGGCCCTGTGCAAAACAATCAGAATTAAAGTCTTACCTCAGAATAAATGGATGTCACATTTCTGCTCTTGTTGTTGCGCAGCGCTTGGAGGAACTGCATTGCAAATAATAATATTCTCTTTTTTTGTGATTTTAGTGAAATTTTTCTTCAAAGAAGTGGAATGAAATGGGAAGTGCAACGAACTCTTTAGTTCAATAAAACATTACATTTTTGAAAAATGCTTTTGAAATAAAAATTATTTTTGGGGAACTTGTTGGAGAATTAATTACAATAAATATAATTTTTCATTATCTAATGATTATATTAATTAACAGTATACCTCCTTCACCATCTTGACCAGTGTTGCCGACCGCCTACATCACACAACCGCACTCGGCTGCTACTACTGACCGACCGCTCTGCATGACGACTATTAGCGTACTGCACGCGACGACTACTGACAGAGTACAGCCCTCAACTAGACAGAGCTACAGACTCGCAACGACTGACTGACTGACTGACTGACTGACTGACTGACTGAGAACCGCTCGCAACACTCGCGCGGTCCAGCGCAAACTCTCTGGTCACAGATGCTACAATGTCTCGCCATCGCTGCTATGTTACATACGTGTTTCAGTGTCTTTTTCATTGGGGTAACGATCTTTGGCTCTTTTTATTCTGAATACAGGGCCAAAGGTCAACGCTGCTGCCCTTATACAATTTATCAGGTTCCATTATGTCTGTTGCAATGTTACATACGGTTCATTCTTTCATTAATATTATCGTTGGGTTTGTTTTGTAGGGACGTTAACATTCTGGCACATTTTTATTATCATCGGACTCTCTGCTATTTGTGCAGGGAGGTTATACCTGGGTCCATTTCCATTTCCATTTCCATTTACATTTTAATATTGATAGACTTTTTGTTTTCTTTTTTTGTTTCTTGTTGTTTTTCCTTCTTTTTTCTTGTTGTTTTTTTTTCTTTCTTTTTTTTTGTTTTGTTTTGTTTTTCCCGCTCTCACCACCACCGCCGCATCACGCCTTCCGTTTTCTTCTTGGTTTCTTTTCTGTTCTTCAACTGCTTCAACATCACCGCGCCCCATTTCCACACCACAGCCATCAGCCTCCAAGACGGGCAGGCGCAGTGTGCCATTTCCGGCGCACAAGCACACCCGTACGGTACTCTCCTCGCCCCCACGCCACCAACAACACAGCGAC
>NW_025726898.1:0-55000 GCF_021461385.2 Schistocerca piceifrons | reverse complement strand
CCGTGTATTGATGTAGTTGTGTTTAGGTAGTGCTGTTGGGGCACCATTTATTCTCTTTGGGGGTCAGGATTGTGATTTTTGAACTTAAAAGTTCACCAATCCGCCGCCCTTGGTGGGGTACTGCGCCTTTCAGAAGGCTTGGTGTTGATTTTCCTTCCGCTCCTCTTGGTCCGTGGTGTTTTTGTTGCGGTTGGGATGCCGCTTTCCTCTTGTCCCTGGTGGTTCAGCGTCTGCTTGCCACTAGGTTGTCTCTCGCAATACGATCTACTTGGTCTGGTTTAAGGTGGTTGGTGTGATTGAAATTGCTTGTAAATGGGAGATGGGGTGTATTTCCTGGTTTATTCTGTGGGGTCCTCTGTGATGGATCGAGGTACCCTCTGTTTGTGCCAGGTTTTAGGTCTTTGGGTCCCTACGTCTGTCAGGTGTCTGCAGCTATTTCTAATGTTATCTATCTTTTGAAAAAGTTTTGTTGTCTGTTTCCTAATTGTTTGTTCAAGTGTGTCCATCTCCAGCTGTTCGTGTAATTTGGATATTTTAGTCCAGTAGGGTGCTCCTAGGATCCACCTGAGCACTTTGTTTTGCACTACTTGCAATTCATATTTTCTTGTAGGGCAAGCCACTGCCCAAGATGAGCTACCATACGTCATTGTGGGCAGCACCGTTGTCTTATATAGTGTCCGCTTTGTTTCAGCTTTTAGGTTTTTGCTCTTGAAGAGGGGGTACAGTGCTTTAGCTAGGTTCAGTGCTTTTGTCTTTTTCTCTCTGATGTGGTGGTGGTACAGCAGTCTTCTGTCCAGCGTCACGCCAAGGTACTTGACCTCGTCCCTCCAGGGTAGCTCCTGGGCGTTGAGGCGCAGATGGTTTTCCAGGATTGGTCGCTTTCGGGTGAAGTAGATGGCAGTTGTTTTTGTGGCGTTGAGTTGTAATTTGTTTGTTCTACACCAGTTTTCTACGCGATTGAGTTGGCGTTGTAGTCTGCCAATGGATACATGCTGGCGGTGTTCACTGGTGTAGAACGCCGTGTCGTCAGCGAATTGGGCGATGTGGACTCCAGCCTCCAAGGGAATGTCGTTGACGTAGATGTTGAATAGAGTCGGCGAAAGGACAGACCCTTGGGGGATGCCCGCCATCAGCTGGCGACGAGTGGAACGTTTGCCATCCACCTCAACCACGAAATGCCTCTCGTTTAAGTAGCTGTCAAGTAGCTTGGCGTAGACGTCTGGGATCGATGTTTGATGCAGTATCTTCCATATTAAGTTTTCATGCCACACCTTGTCAAAGGCTTTTTCCCAGTCAAGGAACACGGCTGCGGTGGATTTCTGCAAGTTCATATTTGCTGCTATGTGTTCGGTGACGCGAAGCACTTGGAGTTCTGCTGACACCTTCTTTTGGAAGCCGAATTGCTCGGCTCTGAGTGTATTATTGTCGGTCAGGGATGGTTGGAGACGCTGAAGTAGGATCCTCTCAAACAGCTTCCCCATGGTCTGTAGCAAGCTGATAGGTCTGTTGTTTGAAGGGATTTTTGGGTCTTTTCCTGCTTTCGGTATGGTGATCAGTTTAGCTATTTTCCAGGAGGAGGGAAAGTACGATAGGTGCAGACATTTATTGAATATTCTGGTTAGGAGCACTATTGGCTTACGTGGCAGATTTTTTAGATGCATATGAGTTATTCTGTCAAGTCCAGGTGCAGAACCCCCCTTTCTTTTTCGTATTTCTCTTCTGACCTCAGTTGGGGTGGTTAGCTGCGGTGTTGTGGAGGGTGGCGTAGTCCTCAATGTATTGATGGTCTGTTTAATTTTGTCTTCTTGGTCTTGGTCGTCGCGTGTCTGTACGTCGTGGGTTGGGAGGGTGTTTTGTTCTTCGAAGGTGTCAGCGAGTAACTCGGCCTTCGACAAGGCGTCGTAAATTGTGCCCTGGTTGCCTGTCATGGCCCTTTTGGGTGGTTGGGCGGCTCTTATATTCCTTACAACCTTCCACTCGTCGGTGGTTTGGAGGTTGAAAGAATCCATTTTGTCCGCCCATACTTCCGCACGCCATTCCGTTAACCGTTTCCTCAGCTCGCGCATTAGTTGGTTGGCGGTGGTACGATCTCTTGGGTCGCGAGTTTGTTGCCAGCGTCTTTTGGCTTTATTTTTAATGTAACGGAGATCACGGAGGAGGGGTGGGAGTTCGAAATCATTGCTTGGTTGATTTGTTTTGGTTGTTGATTGGCGTGCAACTGTTTGGATCTGAGTGGTGAGGGATTCTATTGCTGAGTCGATTTCTTCTGTTGTGCTGAGTTGGATGTCTGGGCGGATGGTCGCTGTTAGGGAAGTTCGGTATAGATCCCAGTCGGTTTTGAACGTTTGGTGCTGCGGTGGCGGTGGTGGCATGAGTCTGTGGAAATTTACTAGTACAGGCTTGTGGTCAGAGGACAGGTCGTCCTGCACATCTAAGTGAATGTTGTCTGCTAACCCCTTGGTCACAACGATGTCCAGGACGTCAGGCCTCTGTTGTGGTAATAGCGGGACGTGGGTGGGGTCGTCAGGGCCCCAGACTGTGATTTGGAGTGCCTCTTCTAGGCTAACTAGTTTGTTGCCCTTCGGGTTTGCCACTCGTGAGTTCCAGAATGGGTGTTTAGCATTTAGGTCTCCCCCAAGTAACACCCTTGGATGGAGGTCAAATATCTGGCGTAGCTCGTTTTCGCGAAGTTCTCTATTTGGGGCAAGATATGCAGCCCCAATCAGCAGAACTCCGAGAGTTGTGTTGATTTTTAACAAGGTGGCTTCTAATTCTTCTATTGCAGGGGTTTCTACTATGTCGTGCGTAATATTGTTTTTTATGAAAATCGCTGTGCCACCGCCTCTCTGGTGCTGTCTGTCTGTTCTGTAAGTGGCCATGTTTCTGAGTCGGAAGGTGTCAGGTGGACGTAGGTGGGTTTCCGTCACGAGCATAATGTCGATGTCGTTTTCAGCGATGAATGCTTGTACTTCGGTCTTTTTGGACTTTATGCCATTGGCATTCCAGACGCATAATGTCGTGTTTCGTTTGGGTGTTCTGCGACCTGCCATAGCTACTCTATGATGGTGAATACTGCCTCCATCAGTATTATCGCTTTGGTGGCCTTGTCGTTTGTTTGTCGGAGTTTTTGAGCGGTGAGTTTGATTGTATTCAGCAGTCGCTGTTTGTCGAAGAGCTTGAGGGTGCTGAGTATTTCGCCTATATCTGCTCCCAGTTCAGTTTGAAGGGGAGTTTGGCCTGGTTCTGTGATTTGTGGTGGTGCTGGTTTTTCGCTGTTTGGTGGTGGTGCTGGTTTCTCAGTCTCTGTAGTAGTTGGCTGGTTTGGTACAGTTATGGTTTCCGCTGTGTGGCTTCCTTGTAGGTGTGTAGCTTTTATTTGTGTTGGCTTATTTGTTGATGGTGTCACTCGCTCGACTTCGGTGGATTTTGAGCTGTGCCCTGGCCTCGGGATTGGCACATGTTCCCTGGGCTTGGGCGTAGGCGGTGATTTTGAGGGCCCTTGGATTGGCGTCTTGCTATTATCCCTGCTTTCCACCTGGGTGTGCATTGGTGTCAGTTGCTTTGGTGAAACTGCGCTTGCATATGTGCGAGCTGTTGGTTGACCGAGTTGCTGTTGGGTTCCTGTGGTTTCAGAGGTTCCTTGGCGCTGCACTGCATTTTGGAGTTGGCTAGCCCGCTTTGGTGGGTGTGTGTGTTGTACCCAGCCGCCGCCGCACCTTTACCAGCTCGCCCTGTTGCGGCCGCCGACCAATGGGGCGCGCGCGCAACCGGCCGCCGCACCCGAGCCCATAAAGCACCCCCACCCCGGCTGCGCCGGCACGCACTCCGCTGCTCGACTCGCTGCCGCTCGCACCGGTCGTTTTCGTTTCCTTCTCGTGTGCACCGTCGCTAGCCCATCGCCATGTCCGGACGCGGAAAGGGAGGCAAAGTCAAGGGCAAGTCAAAGTCCCGCTCAAGCAGGGCTGGGCTCCAGTTCCCGGTCGGCAGAATCCACCGCCTCCTGCGCAAGGGAAACTACGCAGAGCGCGTCGGCGCCGGGGCGCCCGTCTACCTCGCCGCCGTCATGGAGTACCTCGCGGCTGAGGTGCTCGAGCTGGCCGGAAACGCGGCCCGCGACAACAAGAAGACGCGCATCATCCCGCGCCACCTGCAGCTTGCCATCCGCAACGACGAGGAGCTCAACAAGCTCCTGTCGGGCGTCACCATCGCACAGGGTGGTGTCCTACCCAACATCCAGGCCGTCCTGCTGCCAAAGAAGACCGAGAAGAAGGCCTAAAGGAGGCCAGGCAATCGCAGCGCCGCGTGCTCCCCTGCACGCAACGCGCTTTGCCGGCTCGGCTCGGCCCGGCCCACAACAATCGGCCCTTTTCAGGGCCACCACACAAACCTACGTCCAAAGCAAAATTTCAGTCGTCCTCGCCGCACCTTGTTTTGTTTCAACTTTGCACTTTCACAGCACAGCCGCCGCCGGCGCACGTCCGCCATCTTGTCGTCCACACAGCCCGCACACACACACACACACACACACACACACACACACACACACACACACACATTTTGCACGGTCGCAGAGTCGCCTTCCAAACGACAACGGCAGCAATAATGACCATTGTTAAAGGGAGGCGTGTCGACACACCGCCCTCCACTCCCGCGCGCAACGGCCGTCGACACGAACGAAACAGCTGATCCGGCCGCCTATGCCCACACGCCTTGCCTCGGAAACCCCAACGCCGCCGCAAACACACAGAGCCAAACCACGCAAGCAAATAATTACCGCCTCTCTCGCACAACAACACACAGCCCGCCATCTCCGTCGCGATCGATACAAAGACACACAATAACAAACACAAACGAAGCAGCTCCACACACAGCCAGCCACATGACACGTTTCCTTTCCTTCTCCCCTCCCAGCCACATCACGTCGCTCAAACGGAAAGAAAGAAAGAAACAAACAAACAAACAAACAAACAAACGAACGAACAACACAGCGCACACACACGCAGCAACAACAACAACAACAACACAGACTCTTTCGCACTTTTCAACTTCCGAACAGTGTGGTGGCCCTGAAAAGGGCCGTTTTCTAGTCTCTCCCACCCACAAGCACGGCCGCGGGAAGGCCAGCGCCCGCTGCGACGCAGCCTAACCGCCGAAACCGTACAGGGTGCGCCCCTGCCTCTTCAGGGCGTACACCACGTCCATGGCCGTCACAGTCTTGCGCTTGGCGTGCTCAGTGTACGTCACCGCGTCGCGGATCACGTTCTCCAGGAACACCTTCAGCACCCCGCGGGTCTCCTCGTAGATCAGACCAGAGATGCGCTTCACGCCGCCCCTGCGAGCCAGGCGGCGGATGGCGGGCTTCGTGATGCCCTGGATGTTGTCGCGCAACACCTTGCGGTGCCGCTTGGCGCCACCCTTGCCGAGCCCCTTTCCTCCCTTGCCGCGGCCTGTCATCCTTCCTTCCTCGGGCAAAGCAAAACGTGCACAAACAGCAGCTGCAGCGGCTGGCGAGTCGGCTACGGTCTGCGCCCAGCGCGCCCGCCGCCCCCCTATATAGACTCTGGCCCGCCCTCCCCCCACCACGCGCAACCGAGGGCATATAAGCGCAGCACGGAGGCGCGCGGGCCCGTTGTCAAGGCAGCACCGGACGCCGCGCCGCACCTAACCTCCACGCACGCCGCTCCGCTACCGCCAACGCTACCGCCATGGCCCGCACAAAGCAAACGGCCCGCAAGTCCACCGGCGGAAAGGCGCCGCGCAAACAGCTCGCCACCAAGGCGGCGAGGAAGAGCGCGCCCGCCACCGGAGGCGTCAAGAAGCCCCACCGCTACAGGCCGGGCACCGTCGCCCTGCGAGAAATCAGGCGCTACCAGAAGAGCACAGAGCTGCTCATCCGCAAGCTGCCATTCCAGCGCCTAGTGCGCGAGATCGCCCAGGACTTCAAGACCGACCTGCGCTTCCAGAGCTCCGCAGTCATGGCCCTGCAGGAGGCCAGCGAGGCCTACCTCGTCGGCCTCTTCGAAGACACCAACCTGTGCGCAATCCACGCCAAGCGCGTCACCATCATGCCCAAGGACATCCAGCTCGCGCGCCGCATCCGCGGCGAGCGCGCCTAAACCGCGCCGCGGCACCGCACCGCACAAACAAAAACGGCCCTTTTCAGGGCCACTAACATCTCTCCGTCGCGAGCAAACTTTGTCGGTCGCCTGCCTCTCGCCCCGCAACCCAAAAACAAAAACCACCACTTCCCGTCCGTCCGCCACACACACCCGCTCACTCTGCCTGCCTGCTAGCAGCGCGCAACAATCACACATCATCCCTCCCCGGCGCTCAAAGCGCACAATACCCAACGGCCGACGTCACACCGCACGGGTGGCTGGCCGGCCGCCGCTTTCGTTTCGAAAACAAAAAAAACCCGCACTCCACTCCGACGGCCAACGGCCAGGCAGGCGCGCTCGCTCGCTCTACACGCCACCGAAATCCCCGCCGACTCCTTCCACATCTCAACGTGCCCCCCGTTGCAAAACATAACACACACAAAGAAACAAAACAAAGACCAGACACGACTAGACAAGACACACATCCGAGAAGAACGAACGCAGGCAAGCCAACCAACGTATTCAAACAAAACAACGTGACAGAAAACCAACCGTCGGCCGCCGCCACAAACACGGCGACAATCAACCACGACAACAACAACACCGCTTACCGCTACCGCCGCCCACACCCGCCACCGACCCCCGCAATCAAACCACCACGGCACGCAAACAGCATCCCCACGGGCATACAGACAGACACCCACACCAAACGCAACACGACAATCAAAACCTTCCCCGACGTGCTTTGATGGCCCTGAGAAGGGCCGTTTTGGGCCGCGCGTCTCTTGCGCGCCACTAGACGACGACGGGGGGTGGGGACGACGGGGTCAAGCGCCAAACCCTTCCTTTCCCATCTCTTTCTCCTCTACTCTACTCTACTTCTTCTTCTTGGGCGAAGCCTTCGCCTTAGACGGCGTCGTCGCCTTCTTCGGGCGCGGCGCCTTCGGCTTCTTCGTCGGAACCTTGGCGGCCTTCTTCGCCTTCGACGGCGACTTGGCCTTGGCCGGCTTGGCCGCAGCCGCCTTCTTCGCACCCGCGGGAGCGGCCGACGCCGCAGACGCCTTCTTGGCGGCGCCCGCCTTCCGACCGGTCGCCGCCTTCACGCCACCAGCCTTCTTTGCGCCGGCCGCACGGGCGCCCTTCTTCTCCTTGCTGGCCGGAGCGGCGCGCTTCTTCTTGGCACCGCCAGCACGAGCCTTGCCGCCCTCGGCCGCCCCCCCGCCGCCGGCGCCGGCAAGCTTGAACGAGCCGGACGCGCCCTTCCCCTTCGTCTGCACCAGCTCGCCCGCCACGACGGCCGACTTGAGGTACTTCTTGATAAACGGCGCCAGCTTCTCCGCGTCCAGCTTGTAGTGCGCGGCTATGTACTTCTTGATCGCCTGCAGCGACGACCCGCCGCGCTCCTTCAGACTCTTGATGGCGGCCGTCACCATCTCAGAGGTGCGCGGGTGCGCAGGCTTGGCGCGCGGCTTCTTCGCAGACGACGCAGACTTGGCCTTCTTCGTAGTGCCGGTGGCGGCGGGTGCCGCAGCAGTCTCGTTCGTAGCCGCCTGATCTGCCATTTCGACGACGCGCGTAACACACAGCGAGAGCGAGAGCGAGAGCGAGCGGGACGGCAGGCACGCAAGCACAGCACAGCACGGCAGAGCAGAGCAGAGAATCACAAGGGCCCAGCCAGTGTCGCGGGCGGGCGCGGACGGCCGAGAGAGCGGCCGCCACTCTGCGCGCCGCCGCGCCGCGCCTCCCGCGCTTGCTACCGCCCAACGTCCGACAGCCTGTGCGGAGCAGCCCCAAAGCTGCGCCACAACCGCCCGCGCCTTTCAAACCACCGAGGATGGGGCTACACACAGCCACACCACAGTCGCCAACCAGTCGCCACGGCAGCGCCGCAAACCACGGCCAAACTGCAGCTACCGCGCGCTACAGCCTGGGTCGGCCCGCCGAGAATCGCCGCCCCCGCCCAAATGCCGCCCCCACAGCCCCAGCCGACGACCCGCCACAATGGCCAAACCTTCGGCAAAACTCCCACACCGTCGCCGCGGCAGCCCGGCCAGCGCGGCCGGCGCCACAGCCACACAAGCCGAGGCGTGCGGCGATGACGGCCGTGCAAACGCGCCTCCGCCGCCCCATCGCCTTCCGTCGCCCTCCCGCCGTTTCCCGATCGGCCCGCAGCCGTCGGGCCACATCGCGCGCCGTCCTCCTCCTCTCGCCCGCCAACATTCACAGCCGTTTCTCAACAATTGCCCGCCGCAAACGGACGCCGCCTGCGCAACAGGCGCCGCCGCCCCTCGCCGCTTCCGACCCAACCCCTCGACCGAGGCAAACCGCAATCCGAATCTACAGACCAACCCAATCTGCCGTCAGCACACACGACAGCCGACCTTACACGTTGCGCGTTACACATTACGTTTACACGTCTAGGTTAGGTTCGGTTAGGTTAGGTGGACGTGGGTTAGGTTAAGGGGACTTGGGTTAGGTTAAGCGTCAAACTTAGGTTAAGCATTCAAACACGTCAGGCGTCAGAGGTTAGGTTAGGTTAGGTTAGGTTAGGTTAGGTTAGGTTAGGTTACGTTAGGTTACGTTACACGTTAGGTTAAGGGGTCAGTGCTAGGTTAAGAAGCGTCAAACGTAGGTTAAAAAAGCGTTCAAAACGTGAGGCGTGAGCCGCCGGACAGCTTACCTTACGTAGACGTTTGGGGCTCACAGGCTGAGCTCACCTCACCACACCACAGGTTAGGTTCGGTTCGGTTCGCTCGGCTCAGCGTAAAGCGCCGAGGTCAGGGTTACGTTCGTTCACCTTCGGGCGCCACACTTTCGGTTGAAAGGTCGCGACGGGACGACGTCGGCAGGCACCGCCGCAAACGGACAAAAACGTACAGACGACGTCGAAAACCGCCGACAGACGGGGGAGCAGCACGACCACGACCAGATACCGAGCGCGAACGAGACGCACGCGAACCACCCCCACCGGCCAAAGGGCACCACACAACAACCCAGAGCACCACGTGTCGACACCACAGCAACCCGCCGCTCACGCGACATGGCTGGCACCGAAGGGCAACCGCCCGCAACTGCGCTTTCCGCGCCGGCCCGGATGCACGTCGTGCTACAACAACACCACTACCGTACACAGCCGCTGTTCACAACATCACTATCATGCGCGCCCGCGGCTCGCCGCCGTCGCAGTCGCAGCCCCAACGCCAGCACTTTTGCACCACCATTCACACGCACCGCAACACAGCTCGCCGACACAGCCGAACAAAACAAACACCACACAACAACAGCAACAACGCCGCCGCCTCTACTCGTGCCGGCGACCCACCCCGCCGATGGCGCACCTTTCGCCAGCCGGCAATCGACACACACGCACGCACCCACCCACCCCCCGGGGCCCAGTGCAAAAAAAAACACACAAAAACAAAAACAAAAAAAAAACAACACAAACGACACGGGAAGCGCACACCGCCACTTCGCGCGCACGCCACCAACCAGTCGTCGTCTCAAAATAACAAACACAAACAAAATAAACTAACAACTAGGGCAACACAAAACAAAAACGCCTCGCACGAACCGCCCACAAAAAGGACAAGCACACGCACAGCCTCTGCTGACGACCACGACGCAGCGGCACGCTGCTCCTGTCCCGCGCCCCGCGCCCCGCGCCCCACTCGATTCACAACTCACGCGACACCGTCAACGACGGGCTCGCTTCCCGCAACCTACCACCTTTCCGCCACGACGCACAGCCCCAGCCCCACCCGACCCGACGACGCCCGTGGCAACGACTGCACTTTCACCACCGCCTCCCCCTTCCCCCCCAAAACACACACACACACACAGCCAGCCAAAAACGCACTCGCGACCCACACATGCACGTGCATCGGCACACGCCAACCAGTCAACGTCGACAACCACACGCAAGGCTCGAAACGAAACCGGCGTCCTTCCACGTTGCCATCAAGCTACCTACACGACACAAGACACAAGGAACAAACACAACAGCCGGCCCCACTAATTCCCACTCTCACGCCGCAAAAAGCACACCGAAACCGCCAAACGCACGCACATTCCCCTTCGCACTGACACCGACCGGCTCGCTACCACACACCTCTCGGCAGCCGTTTCACGCCAATTCGCCACACCGCCCACACAGTCGACAAGCGCCCGCCCTGTACGGCACACGCAACGACGCAGCGCAGCAAAGGGCGCCCGCAACACATACCTCTCCTCTCTCTCCCTCTCCGCCGCCCGACGCGCCAACCGCCACGCCACACCGCCAGCCACTCGCAAATTGTGCACTGCCACCAGCCACACGTCCAACACGCCGCGCCGCCTCCGGCCACCCGCCAGGGGGCGCTCACGTCCGCGACAACAGCGCGGCCCGCCGGGCCGAACCGAACCGAACCGAGCCGCCGCTGCTCTGCACTCGGCACGGCCACACCCTGCTGCAGACCGGGCTCGTCTCTCTGTACGCGTCTGCCTGCGCATCAACACAACACGACCTTTTTTTTTTTTTTCTCTCTACCGCCATCCCTTCTTCTCGCGTTTTACTCGTTGTTGCAGCAGCGGCGCACACCTACACATCCACAGCCCCAGCCGAGCCGAGCCGGCCTCACCTCAGGGCCCGCCGCCAGCGTCTCCTCCTCGGGCACAGGTGCGGTGCTGTGGCCGCCCATCCAACCGCATTGCTGGCCGTCCAGCCGCCAGGCGTTCCCACTGCCGCGAGCCACGCCGCGCACCGACCCTGCTGCAGAAAACGAAGCATAGCCAGAGACCGACCGATACACAAAGCAAGCCGTCGCCTCGCCTCTTGTCCTTCCTGCCTTCCTTTCGCCCCCCCCCCCCTCCTTTTTTTTTTTTTATTTTGTTTTCTTCTTTCTTTCTTTCTTTGGCCCTCTCTCCTTCCCGCCCCATGGCGGTTACGGCACCGCCTGCAGCGGCAGATTTTTTGCGCCCACACGCCTACTCCTACCACCATTAACCTTGCCCTGCCCATCAACGTCGCAGTCGAACCGACGCTTGCCAACACACTGCCCACGTTCCTTTCTCTTTTCGGCCTACGCCCATTACGCGCCGCCGCCACAGCACCTTCCCTTCCCACAACACACCGACGTCATCACACGCACCCACAAACAGGGGCCACGACCGTGTTCCTCGCCCACTCCCATCCCGCACGGTACGCACATTCCCAACTACTACCGCGCACCCTCCCTTTCCAATCTGTGTGTCTCTGTGTCTGTGTCCTGTGTCCTGTCCGCGCGTGACGCCTCTCAACATCCGCCGTCCCCCGTCCCGTTTTCGCCCCCATGCCGTCGTCGCGCCGCCTCCTCCCCGTCCACCGCCGCCCCTGTCCGCCCCGCACCACACCATACACCGCTGCTTGTCCCGGCCGTTGCCACCAAAGGCGCCGACCGCAAACGCGCCACGCCGCAGCCCCCGTGCGTCTCGCTCGCTTGCATCTCCGTGCCGACGCTGCCTCTCTTCCCGCTCGCACTCGACCTCGACAACACAGTCTTTGGCTCCGCCACTGCGTGTTCCGGTGGTACGCACGCTGCAACACGTATGTATTCGTTACCAGAGCGATGGCGAGGCATGACAGCATCTCTGTCTGACCAGAGAGTTATTTATCGTTGCTAGTCGGCGCTTGGACCGCGCCAGACGACAGTAGTGGCACGCACCGGGTCGCCAGGAACAGTTGTTATATATATTGTAGCGCGAGTCGGGAGAGGTAGTAGTCGGTCGACAGTAGTAGCGGGTGGACGGTTGTACTGAGCGGGCGTCGGCGGCGTGCTCTGCTCGTCTCGCGACTCTGGTCACGGTTCGGGACGATGTATAGTATATTGTGTTATAATCAAAAGGTAGTGTGAAGCTGCATTGCGCAAATCTGATAACGTATGTTCATTGTACTTATTTTGTTCAACAACAAAAGCCCCACTATTACTTTTTTCTAAAGCAACTTTTGTCTTTTAACGAAAAACATTCACTTTTTAAAGACTACTTCCTATGGCATTTCCCTCCAAGGAGTGCAATTAATTACCAGCCAGCACTCATTCATTGCACACAGCTGTGTAAGGGGTATCTACAATTGAGGAGCGGATATAAATGCAACTTTTTTGTTTTTTTTTTTTTTTGTGTGTGTTGTAACCTCCCCGCAAAATTTAAAATAATGGACAATGTTATTTACGGATGCTAATGGACATTGCGCTAATTGTAACCTCGCCCACAATGAGAGGTATTGAAAATGGCAACAAAAATGTGAAATTCGCAATCCGACTCAAATATAAATTCTTCACAACATTTAAAGTCCGTTCAGTGACAAGAAACTTCAATTGAGCCGAAATATCGGTCTTTGGCCCTGTGCAAAACAATCAGAATTAAAGTCTTACCTCAGAATAAATGGATGTCACATTTCTGCTCTTGTTGTTGCGCAGCGCTTGGAGGAACTGCATTGCAAATAATAATATTCTCTTTTTTTGTGATTTTAGTGAAATTTTTCTTCAAAGAAGTGGAATGAAATGGGAAGTGCAACGAACTCTTTAGTTCAATAAAACATTACATTTTTGAAAAATGCTTTTGAAATAAAAATTATTTTTGGGGAACTTGTTGGAGAATTAATTACAATAAATATAATTTTTCATTATCTAATGATTATATTAATTAACAGTATACCTCCTTCACCATCTTGACCAGTGTTGCCGACCGCCTACATCACACAACCGCACTCGGCTGCTACTACTGACCGACCGCTCTGCATGACGACTATTAGCGTACTGCACGCGACGACTACTGACAGAGTACAGCCCTCAACTAGACAGAGCTACAGACTCGCAACGACTGACTGACTGACTGACTGACTGACTGACTGACTGAGAACCGCTCGCAACACTCGCGCGGTCCAGCGCAAACTCTCTGGTCACAGATGCTACAATGTCTCGCCATCGCTGCTATGTTACATACGTGTTTCAGTGTCTTTTTCATTGGGGTAACGATCTTTGGCTCTTTTTATTCTGAATACAGGGCCAAAGGTCAACGCTGCTGCCCTTATACAATTTATCAGGTTCCATTATGTCTGTTGCAATGTTACATACGGTTCATTCTTTCATTAATATTATCGTTGGGTTTGTTTTGTAGGGACGTTAACATTCTGGCACATTTTTATTATCATCGGACTCTCTGCTATTTGTGCAGGGAGGTTATACCTGGGTCCATTTCCATTTCCATTTCCATTTACATTTTAATATTGATAGACTTTTTGTTTTCTTTTTTTGTTTCTTGTTGTTTTTCCTTCTTTTTTCTTGTTGTTTTTTTTTCTTTCTTTTTTTTTGTTTTGTTTTGTTTTTCCCGCTCTCACCACCACCGCCGCATCACGCCTTCCGTTTTCTTCTTGGTTTCTTTTCTGTTCTTCAACTGCTTCAACATCACCGCGCCCCATTTCCACACCACAGCCATCAGCCTCCAAGACGGGCAGGCGCAGTGTGCCATTTCCGGCGCACAAGCACACCCGTACGGTACTCTCCTCGCCCCCACGCCACCAACAACACAGCGACCACGCGGCTTTCAGGCATGGCATGGCACGGCACGGCACGGCACCGGCGAAATGCGCCGCCCCCGCCCCTCCGCGCATCCGTCCGTCTCGCCACGTTCACTGACAGCCGCGTCTGCGGCTACACCACGACAACCACAACACAACACCGCTCCCCTCCCTGGCAACTCATTGTTTTTCTCCTCCTCTTTTGCACAAACCACAACGCCGAGCACAGGCGCAAGCCACCCACACCGCGCCCCTCCCCGTCCCGTCTTTGGCCGCCGCTCCTCGTTTCCTCGTTTGCCCCCTCCCATCTCCCGAAATGCCATGCCAGCAGCGTTACGCATGCCCCTCCCCTGTCCACACAACACTACCGCCAAACGAACAGCCTTCCGGGCCACATGCAGGGCACGCCCACCTCCAAACACTGCCAATTCACGGACGCACGCACGCACACACACACACACACACACACACACACACACACACACACACACACACTTTCCCGACACCTTTCTGTACGGAGGGTGCGTCATCTCGACCGTGACAGAGTGACGCCAACTATCGACGATCCATTTCCCCCCACTGGTAAAACACGTCCACTAACACCTACATACATCATTCAAGTACACAGACAATAGCATACACACAATGGGAGGGCACACGAACATGGACGGCACGGCACTGTCACACACTCTTCCTCAGAACCAACCATACCAACAAACGTTACGTACAACCGGGAAAGCGAAAGCGAAAGCAAAAGCAAAAAGCAAAGGCCAATGCAGCCGTCAAAGGTAACGTTCACCACGGCAGACACTTGCAGCCGCGCCGCCGTTAAACGCATTTCAGTGCGGCTCCAATACGCCTCCGACACGGGAACGTTCCGTTGCTCTACGAATGCGTTTCTCCCCTTTTTCCCTTCCTCTCTCTTTTGCCCCCCCCCCTCTGTCCTTTCCTCCTGCACTCTTGCCTCCTTCCTCACGTTCTGCCCAGACATTCGACCGATCAAAGTCAACCTGTCGTTACCGTTCTCAGCGCGACGGTGTACAACAGTATGACGGGTGTGCCCACGACTTCGGTTCAGTTGCGTGACGCCGGTCTATCGCGCCGATCGACAGTTACTCAGGGGGGCGACGGATCGGACCACGTCACCGACACACAAAACACTTTCAAACAAACAAATACATACCGGATGGACACAGACAAACACGTGTACAGACATTCGCCAAAAACGGCCGCCGCCGCCGCCGCCGTCGTCTAGCGTCGCGCTTACTGTACTGCACTGGACACGCGTGCATCTTGAATGACGACATCGGTGTGCGTGCGTCGTACGCAATCAGTCAGACACGGCTATCAAAAATCAGAGTCGAATGGTACATCATCGTGCGTGTCGCCGTACACGTACAGTACAATGCAACAACAATGCGTCTTCATGGCACGTTCATTTCAACGTCACTCACACACCTCCACGCTGCAGTTACGTCGCACCATTGTCAAACTCGGCGTACAGCAAAGGGAATAGTGGGCGGCAAACAAAAACCACAAAAAAAAACAACATTTCACATTTCACCCTCGCCATGTATGATGTGCAAAAAACAAACCCGCAAACGGCCGTCGTTACGGTGACACAAAAGTCGGCGATCGCACTGTCCCCCCTCGCAGACAGGTAACACACACACCAACAACACCAAATGGGTCAAAAACCACGCCAACGAGGCGTGCCACCATTCCACGCCACGGCGACCAACCTCGTGGCCGTACCCCGCGCAACACGCTTTGACGCGCCCCCCCACCCACAATCAAAATGCACACATACATCACAGCCGTCCACACAAACAACAACAACAATTCCGCCCTTCCCGCAAAAGGCAAGTTGGTGGCCCTGAAAAGGGCCGTTTTGCCGCTCTCGCAACGGAGGAGCATTCTCTCTCCATCCTTCCTTCCGTTCCAGAGCCACCTCCTTACTTGGAGCTCGTGTACTTGGTCACCGCCTTCGTGCCCTCGCTCACGGCGTGCTTGGCCAGCTCGCCAGGCAGCAACAGCCGCACAGCGGTCTGGATCTCGCGGGACGTGATGGTCGAGCGCTTGTTGTAGTGCGCCAGGCGAGAAGCCTCGGCCGCAATGCGCTCGAAAATGTCGTTCACGAAGCTGTTCATGATGCTCATCGCCTTCGACGAGATGCCCGTGTCAGGGTGCACCTGCTTCAGCACCTTGTAGATGTAGATGGCATAGCTCTCCTTCCTCTTGCGCTTCTTCTTCTTGTCGCCCTTCGAAATGTTCTTCTGCGCCTTGCCAGCCTTCTTGGCGGCCTTCCCGCTAGTCTTGGGCGGCATCTCGAACCAACGTACGGCGGCAGCAGCAACACCAGTAGCAAGCGCTCCGCTCTAGTCAGCGTCTCCCCACACAGTGGCACCCGCCGCCAGCCGCCGCCGCACCTTTACCAGCTCGCCCTGTTGCGGCCGCCGACCAATGGGGCGCGCGCGCAACCGGCCGCCGCACCCGAGCCCATAAAGCACCCCCACCCCGGCTGCGCCGGCACGCACTCCGCTGCTCGACTCGCTGCCGCTCGCACCGGTCGTTTTCGTTTCCTTCTCGTGTGCACCGTCGCTAGCCCATCGCCATGTCCGGACGCGGAAAGGGAGGCAAAGTCAAGGGCAAGTCAAAGTCCCGCTCAAGCAGGGCTGGGCTCCAGTTCCCGGTCGGCAGAATCCACCGCCTCCTGCGCAAGGGAAACTACGCAGAGCGCGTCGGCGCCGGGGCGCCCGTCTACCTCGCCGCCGTCATGGAGTACCTCGCGGCTGAGGTGCTCGAGCTGGCCGGAAACGCGGCCCGCGACAACAAGAAGACGCGCATCATCCCGCGCCACCTGCAGCTTGCCATCCGCAACGACGAGGAGCTCAACAAGCTCCTGTCGGGCGTCACCATCGCACAGGGTGGTGTCCTACCCAACATCCAGGCCGTCCTGCTGCCAAAGAAGACCGAGAAGAAGGCCTAAAGGAGGCCAGGCAATCGCAGCGCCGCGTGCTCCCCTGCACGCAACGCGCTTTGCCGGCTCGGCTCGGCCCGGCCCACAACAATCGGCCCTTTTCAGGGCCACCACACAAACCTACGTCCAAAGCAAAATTTCAGTCGTCCTCGCCGCACCTTGTTTTGTTTCAACTTTGCACTTTCACAGCACAGCCGCCGCCGGCGCACGTCCGCCATCTTGTCGTCCACACAGCCCGCACACACACACACACACACACACACACACACACACACACACACACACATTTTGCACGGTCGCAGAGTCGCCTTCCAAACGACAACGGCAGCAATAATGACCATTGTTAAAGGGAGGCGTGTCGACACACCGCCCTCCACTCCCGCGCGCAACGGCCGTCGACACGAACGAAACAGCTGATCCGGCCGCCTATGCCCACACGCCTTGCCTCGGAAACCCCAACGCCGCCGCAAACACACAGAGCCAAACCACGCAAGCAAATAATTACCGCCTCTCTCGCACAACAACACACAGCCCGCCATCTCCGTCGCGATCGATACAAAGACACACAATAACAAACACAAACGAAGCAGCTCCACACACAGCCAGCCACATGACACGTTTCCTTTCCTTCTCCCCTCCCAGCCACATCACGTCGCTCAAACGGAAAGAAAGAAAGAAACAAACAAACAAACAAACAAACAAACAAACGAACAACACAGCGCACACACACGCAGCAACAACAACAACAACAACACAGACTCTTTCGCACTTTTCAACTTCCGAACAGTGTGGTGGCCCTGAAAAGGGCCGTTTTCTAGTCTCTCCCACCCACAAGCACGGCCGCGGGAAGGCCAGCGCCCGCTGCGACGCAGCCTAACCGCCGAAACCGTACAGGGTGCGCCCCTGCCTCTTCAGGGCGTACACCACGTCCATGGCCGTCACAGTCTTGCGCTTGGCGTGCTCAGTGTACGTCACCGCGTCGCGGATCACGTTCTCCAGGAACACCTTCAGCACCCCGCGGGTCTCCTCGTAGATCAGACCAGAGATGCGCTTCACGCCGCCCCTGCGAGCCAGGCGGCGGATGGCGGGCTTCGTGATGCCCTGGATGTTGTCGCGCAACACCTTGCGGTGCCGCTTGGCGCCACCCTTGCCGAGCCCCTTTCCTCCCTTGCCGCGGCCTGTCATCCTTCCTTCCTCGGGCAAAGCAAAACGTGCACAAACAGCAGCTGCAGCGGCTGGCGAGTCGGCTACGGTCTGCGCCCAGCGCGCCCGCCGCCCCCCTATATAGACTCTGGCCCGCCCTCCCCCCACCACGCGCAACCGAGGGCATATAAGCGCAGCACGGAGGCGCGCGGGCCCGTTGTCAAGGCAGCACCGGACGCCGCGCCGCACCTAACCTCCACGCACGCCGCTCCGCTACCGCCAACGCTACCGCCATGGCCCGCACAAAGCAAACGGCCCGCAAGTCCACCGGCGGAAAGGCGCCGCGCAAACAGCTCGCCACCAAGGCGGCGAGGAAGAGCGCGCCCGCCACCGGAGGCGTCAAGAAGCCCCACCGCTACAGGCCGGGCACCGTCGCCCTGCGAGAAATCAGGCGCTACCAGAAGAGCACAGAGCTGCTCATCCGCAAGCTGCCATTCCAGCGCCTAGTGCGCGAGATCGCCCAGGACTTCAAGACCGACCTGCGCTTCCAGAGCTCCGCAGTCATGGCCCTGCAGGAGGCCAGCGAGGCCTACCTCGTCGGCCTCTTCGAAGACACCAACCTGTGCGCAATCCACGCCAAGCGCGTCACCATCATGCCCAAGGACATCCAGCTCGCGCGCCGCATCCGCGGCGAGCGCGCCTAAACCGCGCCGCGGCACCGCACCGCACAAACAAAAACGGCCCTTTTCAGGGCCACTAACATCTCTCCGTCGCGAGCAAACTTTGTCGGTCGCCTGCCTCTCGCCCCGCAACCCAAAAACAAAAACCACCACTTCCCGTCCGTCCGCCACACACACCCGCTCACTCTGCCTGCCTGCTAGCAGCGCGCAACAATCACACATCATCCCTCCCCGGCGCTCAAAGCGCACAATACCCAACGGCCGACGTCACACCGCACGGGTGGCTGGCCGGCCGCCGCTTTCGTTTCGAAAACAAAAAAAACCCGCACTCCACTCCGACGGCCAACGGCCAGGCAGGCGCGCTCGCTCGCTCTACACGCCACCGAAATCCCCGCCGACTCCTTCCACATCTCAACGTGCCCCCCGTTGCAAAACATAACACACACAAAGAAACAAAACAAAGACCAGACACGACTAGACAAGACACACATCCGAGAAGAACGAACGCAGGCAAGCCAACCAACGTATTCAAACAAAACAACGTGACAGAAAACCAACCGTCGGCCGCCGCCACAAACACGGCGACAATCAACCACGACAACAACAACACCGCTTACCGCTACCGCCGCCCACACCCGCCACCGACCCCCGCAATCAAACCACCACGGCACGCAAACAGCATCCCCACGGGCATACAGACAGACACCCACACCAAACGCAACACGACAATCAAAACCTTCCCCGACGTGCTTTGATGGCCCTGAGAAGGGCCGTTTTGGGCCGCGCGTCTCTTGCGCGCCACTAGACGACGACGGGGGGTGGGGACGACGGGGTCAAGCGCCAAACCCTTCCTTTCCCATCTCTTTCTCCTCTACTCTACTCTACTTCTTCTTCTTGGGCGAAGCCTTCGCCTTAGACGGCGTCGTCGCCTTCTTCGGGCGCGGCGCCTTCGGCTTCTTCGTCGGAACCTTGGCGGCCTTCTTCGCCTTCGACGGCGACTTGGCCTTGGCCGGCTTGGCCGCAGCCGCCTTCTTCGCACCCGCGGGAGCGGCCGACGCCGCAGACGCCTTCTTGGCGGCGCCCGCCTTCCGACCGGTCGCCGCCTTCACGCCACCAGCCTTCTTTGCGCCGGCCGCACGGGCGCCCTTCTTCTCCTTGCTGGCCGGAGCGGCGCGCTTCTTCTTGGCACCGCCAGCACGAGCCTTGCCGCCCTCGGCCGCCCCCCCGCCGCCGGCGCCGGCAAGCTTGAACGAGCCGGACGCGCCCTTCCCCTTCGTCTGCACCAGCTCGCCCGCCACGACGGCCGACTTGAGGTACTTCTTGATAAACGGCGCCAGCTTCTCCGCGTCCAGCTTGTAGTGCGCGGCTATGTACTTCTTGATCGCCTGCAGCGACGACCCGCCGCGCTCCTTCAGACTCTTGATGGCGGCCGTCACCATCTCAGAGGTGCGCGGGTGCGCAGGCTTGGCGCGCGGCTTCTTCGCAGACGACGCAGACTTGGCCTTCTTCGTAGTGCCGGTGGCGGCGGGTGCCGCAGCAGTCTCGTTCGTAGCCGCCTGATCTGCCATTTCGACGACGCGCGTAACACACAGCGAGAGCGAGAGCGAGAGCGAGCGGGACGGCAGGCACGCAAGCACAGCACAGCACGGCAGAGCAGAGCAGAGAATCACAAGGGCCCAGCCAGTGTCGCGGGCGGGCGCGGACGGCCGAGAGAGCGGCCGCCACTCTGCGCGCCGCCGCGCCGCGCCTCCCGCGCTTGCTACCGCCCAACGTCCGACAGCCTGTGCGGAGCAGCCCCAAAGCTGCGCCACAACCGCCCGCGCCTTTCAAACCACCGAGGATGGGGCTACACACAGCCACACCACAGTCGCCAACCAGTCGCCACGGCAGCGCCGCAAACCACGGCCAAACTGCAGCTACCGCGCGCTACAGCCTGGGTCGGCCCGCCGAGAATCGCCGCCCCCGCCCAAATGCCGCCCCCACAGCCCCAGCCGACGACCCGCCACAATGGCCAAACCTTCGGCAAAACTCCCACACCGTCGCCGCGGCAGCCCGGCCAGCGCGGCCGGCGCCACAGCCACACAAGCCGAGGCGTGCGGCGATGACGGCCGTGCAAACGCGCCTCCGCCGCCCCATCGCCTTCCGTCGCCCTCCCGCCGTTTCCCGATCGGCCCGCAGCCGTCGGGCCACATCGCGCGCCGTCCTCCTCCTCTCGCCCGCCAACATTCACAGCCGTTTCTCAACAATTGCCCGCCGCAAACGGACGCCGCCTGCGCAACAGGCGCCGCCGCCCCTCGCCGCTTCCGACCCAACCCCTCGACCGAGGCAAACCGCAATCCGAATCTACAGACCAACCCAATCTGCCGTCAGCACACACGACAGCCGACCTTACACGTTGCGCGTTACACATTACGTTTACACGTCTAGGTTAGGTTCGGTTAGGTTAGGTGGACGTGGGTTAGGTTAAGGGGACTTGGGTTAGGTTAAGCGTCAAACTTAGGTTAAGCATTCAAACACGTCAGGCGTCAGAGGTTAGGTTAGGTTAGGTTAGGTTAGGTTAGGTTAGGTTAGGTTACGTTAGGTTACGTTACACGTTAGGTTAAGGGGTCAGTGCTAGGTTAAGAAGCGTCAAACGTAGGTTAAAAAAGCGTTCAAAACGTGAGGCGTGAGCCGCCGGACAGCTTACCTTACGTAGACGTTTGGGGCTCACAGGCTGAGCTCACCTCACCACACCACAGGTTAGGTTCGGTTCGGTTCGCTCGGCTCAGCGTAAAGCGCCGAGGTCAGGGTTACGTTCGTTCACCTTCGGGCGCCACACTTTCGGTTGAAAGGTCGCGACGGGACGACGTCGGCAGGCACCGCCGCAAACGGACAAAAACGTACAGACGACGTCGAAAACCGCCGACAGACGGGGGAGCAGCACGACCACGACCAGATACCGAGCGCGAACGAGACGCACGCGAACCACCCCCACCGGCCAAAGGGCACCACACAACAACCCAGAGCACCACGTGTCGACACCACAGCAACCCGCCGCTCACGCGACATGGCTGGCACCGAAGGGCAACCGCCCGCAACTGCGCTTTCCGCGCCGGCCCGGATGCACGTCGTGCTACAACAACACCACTACCGTACACAGCCGCTGTTCACAACATCACTATCATGCGCGCCCGCGGCTCGCCGCCGTCGCAGTCGCAGCCCCAACGCCAGCACTTTTGCACCACCATTCACACGCACCGCAACACAGCTCGCCGACACAGCCGAACAAAACAAACACCACACAACAACAGCAACAACGCCGCCGCCTCTACTCGTGCCGGCGACCCACCCCGCCGATGGCGCACCTTTCGCCAGCCGGCAATCGACACACACGCACGCACCCACCCACCCCCCGGGGCCCAGTGCAAAAAAAAACACACAAAAACAAAAACAAAAAAAAAACAACACAAACGACACGGGAAGCGCACACCGCCACTTCGCGCGCACGCCACCAACCAGTCGTCGTCTCAAAATAACAAACACAAACAAAATAAACTAACAACTAGGGCAACACAAAACAAAAACGCCTCGCACGAACCGCCCACAAAAAGGACAAGCACACGCACAGCCTCTGCTGACGACCACGACGCAGCGGCACGCTGCTCCTGTCCCGCGCCCCGCGCCCCGCGCCCCACTCGATTCACAACTCACGCGACACCGTCAACGACGGGCTCGCTTCCCGCAACCTACCACCTTTCCGCCACGACGCACAGCCCCAGCCCCACCCGACCCGACGACGCCCGTGGCAACGACTGCACTTTCACCACCGCCTCCCCCTTCCCCCCCAAAACACACACACACACACAGCCAGCCAAAAACGCACTCGCGACCCACACATGCACGTGCATCGGCACACGCCAACCAGTCAACGTCGACAACCACACGCAAGGCTCGAAACGAAACCGGCGTCCTTCCACGTTGCCATCAAGCTACCTACACGACACAAGACACAAGGAACAAACACAACAGCCGGCCCCACTAATTCCCACTCTCACGCCGCAAAAAGCACACCGAAACCGCCAAACGCACGCACATTCCCCTTCGCACTGACACCGACCGGCTCGCTACCACACACCTCTCGGCAGCCGTTTCACGCCAATTCGCCACACCGCCCACACAGTCGACAAGCGCCCGCCCTGTACGGCACACGCAACGACGCAGCGCAGCAAAGGGCGCCCGCAACACATACCTCTCCTCTCTCTCCCTCTCCGCCGCCCGACGCGCCAACCGCCACGCCACACCGCCAGCCACTCGCAAATTGTGCACTGCCACCAGCCACACGTCCAACACGCCGCGCCGCCTCCGGCCACCCGCCAGGGGGCGCTCACGTCCGCGACAACAGCGCGGCCCGCCGGGCCGAACCGAACCGAACCGAGCCGCCGCTGCTCTGCACTCGGCACGGCCACACCCTGCTGCAGACCGGGCTCGTCTCTCTGTACGCGTCTGCCTGCGCATCAACACAACACGACCTTTTTTTTTTTTTTCTCTCTACCGCCATCCCTTCTTCTCGCGTTTTACTCGTTGTTGCAGCAGCGGCGCACACCTACACATCCACAGCCCCAGCCGAGCCGAGCCGGCCTCACCTCAGGGCCCGCCGCCAGCGTCTCCTCCTCGGGCACAGGTGCGGTGCTGTGGCCGCCCATCCAACCGCATTGCTGGCCGTCCAGCCGCCAGGCGTTCCCACTGCCGCGAGCCACGCCGCGCACCGACCCTGCTGCAGAAAACGAAGCATAGCCAGAGACCGACCGATACACAAAGCAAGCCGTCGCCTCGCCTCTTGTCCTTCCTGCCTTCCTTTCGCCCCCCCCCCCTCCTTTTTTTTTTTTTATTTTGTTTTCTTCTTTCTTTCTTTCTTTGGCCCTCTCTCCTTCCCGCCCCATGGCGGTTACGGCACCGCCTGCAGCGGCAGATTTTTTGCGCCCACACGCCTACTCCTACCACCATTAACCTTGCCCTGCCCATCAACGTCGCAGTCGAACCGACGCTTGCCAACACACTGCCCACGTTCCTTTCTCTTTTCGGCCTACGCCCATTACGCGCCGCCGCCACAGCACCTTCCCTTCCCACAACACACCGACGTCATCACACGCACCCACAAACAGGGGCCACGACCGTGTTCCTCGCCCACTCCCATCCCGCACGGTACGCACATTCCCAACTACTACCGCGCACCCTCCCTTTCCAATCTGTGTGTCTCTGTGTCTGTGTCCTGTGTCCTGTCCGCGCGTGACGCCTCTCAACATCCGCCGTCCCCCGTCCCGTTTTCGCCCCCATGCCGTCGTCGCGCCGCCTCCTCCCCGTCCACCGCCGCCCCTGTCCGCCCCGCACCACACCATACACCGCTGCTTGTCCCGGCCGTTGCCACCAAAGGCGCCGACCGCAAACGCGCCACGCCGCAGCCCCCGTGCGTCTCGCTCGCTTGCATCTCCGTGCCGACGCTGCCTCTCTTCCCGCTCGCACTCGACCTCGACAACACAGTCTTTGGCTCCGCCACTGCGTGTTCCGGTGGTACGCACGCTGCAACACGTATGTATTCGTTACCAGAGCGATGGCGAGGCATGACAGCATCTCTGTCTGACCAGAGAGTTATTTATCGTTGCTAGTCGGCGCTTGGACCGCGCCAGACGACAGTAGTGGCACGCACCGGGTCGCCAGGAACAGTTGTTATATATATTGTAGCGCGAGTCGGGAGAGGTAGTAGTCGGTCGACAGTAGTAGCGGGTGGACGGTTGTACTGAGCGGGCGTCGGCGGCGTGCTCTGCTCGTCTCGCGACTCTGGTCACGGTTCGGGACGATGTATAGTATATTGTGTTATAATCAAAAGGTAGTGTGAAGCTGCATTGCGCAAATCTGATAACGTATGTTCATTGTACTTATTTTGTTCAACAACAAAAGCCCCACTATTACTTTTTTCTAAAGCAACTTTTGTCTTTTAACGAAAAACATTCACTTTTTAAAGACTACTTCCTATGGCATTTCCCTCCAAGGAGTGCAATTAATTACCAGCCAGCACTCATTCATTGCACACAGCTGTGTAAGGGGTATCTACAATTGAGGAGCGGATATAAATGCAACTTTTTTGTTTTTTTTTTTTTTTTTGTGTGTTGTAACCTCCCCGCAAAATTTAAAATAATGGACAATGTTATTTACGGATGCTAATGGACATTGCGCTAATTGTAACCTCGCCCACAATGAGAGGTATTGAAAATGGCAACAAAAATGTGAAATTCGCAATCCGACTCAAATATAAATTCTTCACAACATTTAAAGTCCGTTCAGTGACAAGAAACTTCAATTGAGCCGAAATATCGGTCTTTGGCCCTGTGCAAAACAATCAGAATTAAAGTCTTACCTCAGAATAAATGGATGTCACATTTCTGCTCTTGTTGTTGCGCAGCGCTTGGAGGAACTGCATTGCAAATAATAATATTCTCTTTTTTTGTGATTTTAGTGAAATTTTTCTTCAAAGAAGTGGAATGAAATGGGAAGTGCAACGAACTCTTTAGTTCAATAAAACATTACATTTTTGAAAAATGCTTTTGAAATAAAAATTATTTTTGGGGAACTTGTTGGAGAATTAATTACAATAAATATAATTTTTCATTATCTAATGATTATATTAATTAACAGTATACCTCCTTCACCATCTTGACCAGTGTTGCCGACCGCCTACATCACACAACCGCACTCGGCTGCTACTACTGACCGACCGCTCTGCATGACGACTATTAGCGTACTGCACGCGACGACTACTGACAGAGTACAGCCCTCAACTAGACAGAGCTACAGACTCGCAACGACTGACTGACTGACTGACTGACTGACTGACTGACTGAGAACCGCTCGCAACACTCGCGCGGTCCAGCGCAAACTCTCTGGTCACAGATGCTACAATGTCTCGCCATCGCTGCTATGTTACATACGTGTTTCAGTGTCTTTTTCATTGGGGTAACGATCTTTGGCTCTTTTTATTCTGAATACAGGGCCAAAGGTCAACGCTGCTGCCCTTATACAATTTATCAGGTTCCATTATGTCTGTTGCAATGTTACATACGGTTCATTCTTTCATTAATATTATCGTTGGGTTTGTTTTGTAGGGACGTTAACATTCTGGCACATTTTTATTATCATCGGACTCTCTGCTATTTGTGCAGGGAGGTTATACCTGGGTCCATTTCCATTTCCATTTCCATTTACATTTTAATATTGATAGACTTTTTGTTTTCTTTTTTTGTTTCTTGTTGTTTTTCCTTCTTTTTTCTTGTTGTTTTTTTTTCTTTCTTTTTTTTTGTTTTGTTTTGTTTTTCCCGCTCTCACCACCACCGCCGCATCACGCCTTCCGTTTTCTTCTTGGTTTCTTTTCTGTTCTTCAACTGCTTCAACATCACCGCGCCCCATTTCCACACCACAGCCATCAGCCTCCAAGACGGGCAGGCGCAGTGTGCCATTTCCGGCGCACAAGCACACCCGTACGGTACTCTCCTCGCCCCCACGCCACCAACAACACAGCGACCACGCGGCTTTCAGGCATGGCATGGCACGGCACGGCACGGCACCGGCGAAATGCGCCGCCCCCGCCCCTCCGCGCATCCGTCCGTCTCGCCACGTTCACTGACAGCCGCGTCTGCGGCTACACCACGACAACCACAACACAACACCGCTCCCCTCCCTGGCAACTCATTGTTTTTCTCCTCCTCTTTTGCACAAACCACAACGCCGAGCACAGGCGCAAGCCACCCACACCGCGCCCCTCCCCGTCCCGTCTTTGGCCGCCGCTCCTCGTTTCCTCGTTTGCCCCCTCCCATCTCCCGAAATGCCATGCCAGCAGCGTTACGCATGCCCCTCCCCTGTCCACACAACACTACCGCCAAACGAACAGCCTTCCGGGCCACATGCAGGGCACGCCCACCTCCAAACACTGCCAATTCACGGACGCACGCACGCACACACACACACACACACACACACACACACACACACACACACACACACTTTCCCGACACCTTTCTGTACGGAGGGTGCGTCATCTCGACCGTGACAGAGTGACGCCAACTATCGACGATCCATTTCCCCCCACTGGTAAAACACGTCCACTAACACCTACATACATCATTCAAGTACACAGACAATAGCATACACACAATGGGAGGGCACACGAACATGGACGGCACGGCACTGTCACACACTCTTCCTCAGAACCAACCATACCAACAAACGTTACGTACAACCGGGAAAGCGAAAGCGAAAGCAAAAGCAAAAAGCAAAGGCCAATGCAGCCGTCAAAGGTAACGTTCACCACGGCAGACACTTGCAGCCGCGCCGCCGTTAAACGCATTTCAGTGCGGCTCCAATACGCCTCCGACACGGGAACGTTCCGTTGCTCTACGAATGCGTTTCTCCCCTTTTTCCCTTCCTCTCTCTTTTGCCCCCCCCCCTCTGTCCTTTCCTCCTGCACTCTTGCCTCCTTCCTCACGTTCTGCCCAGACATTCGACCGATCAAAGTCAACCTGTCGTTACCGTTCTCAGCGCGACGGTGTACAACAGTATGACGGGTGTGCCCACGACTTCGGTTCAGTTGCGTGACGCCGGTCTATCGCGCCGATCGACAGTTACTCAGGGGGGCGACGGATCGGACCACGTCACCGACACACAAAACACTTTCAAACAAACAAATACATACCGGATGGACACAGACAAACACGTGTACAGACATTCGCCAAAAACGGCCGCCGCCGCCGCCGCCGTCGTCTAGCGTCGCGCTTACTGTACTGCACTGGACACGCGTGCATCTTGAATGACGACATCGGTGTGCGTGCGTCGTACGCAATCAGTCAGACACGGCTATCAAAAATCAGAGTCGAATGGTACATCATCGTGCGTGTCGCCGTACACGTACAGTACAATGCAACAACAATGCGTCTTCATGGCACGTTCATTTCAACGTCACTCACACACCTCCACGCTGCAGTTACGTCGCACCATTGTCAAACTCGGCGTACAGCAAAGGGAATAGTGGGCGGCAAACAAAAACCACAAAAAAAAACAACATTTCACATTTCACCCTCGCCATGTATGATGTGCAAAAAACAAACCCGCAAACGGCCGTCGTTACGGTGACACAAAAGTCGGCGATCGCACTGTCCCCCCTCGCAGACAGGTAACACACACACCAACAACACCAAATGGGTCAAAAACCACGCCAACGAGGCGTGCCACCATTCCACGCCACGGCGACCAACCTCGTGGCCGTACCCCGCGCAACACGCTTTGACGCGCCCCCCCACCCACAATCAAAATGCACACATACATCACAGCCGTCCACACAAACAACAACAACAATTCCGCCCTTCCCGCAAAAGGCAAGTTGGTGGCCCTGAAAAGGGCCGTTTTGCCGCTCTCGCAACGGAGGAGCATTCTCTCTCCATCCTTCCTTCCGTTCCAGAGCCACCTCCTTACTTGGAGCTCGTGTACTTGGTCACCGCCTTCGTGCCCTCACTCACGGCGTGCTTGGCCAGCTCGCCAGGCAGCAACAGCCGCACAGCGGTCTGGATCTCGCGGGACGTGATGGTCGAGCGCTTGTTGTAGTGCGCCAGGCGAGAAGCCTCGGCCGCAATGCGCTCGAAAATGTCGTTCACGAAGCTGTTCATGATGCTCATCGCCTTCGACGAGATGCCCGTGTCAGGGTGCACCTGCTTCAGCACCTTGTAGATGTAGATGGCATAGCTCTCCTTCCTCTTGCGCTTCTTCTTCTTGTCGCCCTTCGAAATGTTCTTCTGCGCCTTGCCAGCCTTCTTGGCGGCCTTCCCGCTAGTCTTGGGCGGCATCTCGAACCAACGTACGGCGGCAGCAGCAACACCAGTAGCAAGCGCTCCGCTCTAGTCAGCGTCTCCCCACACAGTGGCACCCGCCGCCAGCCGCCGCCGCACCTTTACCAGCTCGCCCTGTTGCGGCCGCCGACCAATGGGGCGCGCGCGCAACCGGCCGCCGCACCCGAGCCCATAAAGCACCCCCACCCCGGCTGCGCCGGCACGCACTCCGCTGCTCGACTCGCTGCCGCTCGCACCGGTCGTTTTCGTTTCCTTCTCGTGTGCACCGTCGCTAGCCCATCGCCATGTCCGGACGCGGAAAGGGAGGCAAAGTCAAGGGCAAGTCAAAGTCCCGCTCAAGCAGGGCTGGGCTCCAGTTCCCGGTCGGCAGAATCCACCGCCTCCTGCGCAAGGGAAACTACGCAGAGCGCGTCGGCGCCGGGGCGCCCGTCTACCTCGCCGCCGTCATGGAGTACCTCGCGGCTGAGGTGCTCGAGCTGGCCGGAAACGCGGCCCGCGACAACAAGAAGACGCGCATCATCCCGCGCCACCTGCAGCTTGCCATCCGCAACGACGAGGAGCTCAACAAGCTCCTGTCGGGCGTCACCATCGCACAGGGTGGTGTCCTACCCAACATCCAGGCCGTCCTGCTGCCAAAGAAGACCGAGAAGAAGGCCTAAAGGAGGCCAGGCAATCGCAGCGCCGCGTGCTCCCCTGCACGCAACGCGCTTTGCCGGCTCGGCTCGGCCCGGCCCACAACAATCGGCCCTTTTCAGGGCCACCACACAAACCTACGTCCAAAGCAAAATTTCAGTCGTCCTCGCCGCACCTTGTTTTGTTTCAACTTTGCACTTTCACAGCACAGCCGCCGCCGGCGCACGTCCGCCATCTTGTCGTCCACACAGCCCGCACACACACACACACACACACACACACACACACACACACACACACACATTTTGCACGGTCGCAGAGTCGCCTTCCAAACGACAACGGCAGCAATAATGACCATTGTTAAAGGGAGGCGTGTCGACACACCGCCCTCCACTCCCGCGCGCAACGGCCGTCGACACGAACGAAACAGCTGATCCGGCCGCCTATGCCCACACGCCTTGCCTCGGAAACCCCAACGCCGCCGCAAACACACAGAGCCAAACCACGCAAGCAAATAATTACCGCCTCTCTCGCACAACAACACACAGCCCGCCATCTCCGTCGCGATCGATACAAAGACACACAATAACAAACACAAACGAAGCAGCTCCACACACAGCCAGCCACATGACACGTTTCCTTTCCTTCTCCCCTCCCAGCCACATCACGTCGCTCAAACGGAAAGAAAGAAAGAAACAAACAAACAAACAAACAAACAAACAAACGAACAACACAGCGCACACACACGCAGCAACAACAACAACAACAACACAGACTCTTTCGCACTTTTCAACTTCCGAACAGTGTGGTGGCCCTGAAAAGGGCCGTTTTCTAGTCTCTCCCACCCACAAGCACGGCCGCGGGAAGGCCAGCGCCCGCTGCGACGCAGCCTAACCGCCGAAACCGTACAGGGTGCGCCCCTGCCTCTTCAGGGCGTACACCACGTCCATGGCCGTCACAGTCTTGCGCTTGGCGTGCTCAGTGTACGTCACCGCGTCGCGGATCACGTTCTCCAGGAACACCTTCAGCACCCCGCGGGTCTCCTCGTAGATCAGACCAGAGATGCGCTTCACGCCGCCCCTGCGAGCCAGGCGGCGGATGGCGGGCTTCGTGATGCCCTGGATGTTGTCGCGCAACACCTTGCGGTGCCGCTTGGCGCCACCCTTGCCGAGCCCCTTTCCTCCCTTGCCGCGGCCTGTCATCCTTCCTTCCTCGGGCAAAGCAAAACGTGCACAAACAGCAGCTGCAGCGGCTGGCGAGTCGGCTACGGTCTGCGCCCAGCGCGCCCGCCGCCCCCCTATATAGACTCTGGCCCGCCCTCCCCCCACCACGCGCAACCGAGGGCATATAAGCGCAGCACGGAGGCGCGCGGGCCCGTTGTCAAGGCAGCACCGGACGCCGCGCCGCACCTAACCTCCACGCACGCCGCTCCGCTACCGCCAACGCTACCGCCATGGCCCGCACAAAGCAAACGGCCCGCAAGTCCACCGGCGGAAAGGCGCCGCGCAAACAGCTCGCCACCAAGGCGGCGAGGAAGAGCGCGCCCGCCACCGGAGGCGTCAAGAAGCCCCACCGCTACAGGCCGGGCACCGTCGCCCTGCGAGAAATCAGGCGCTACCAGAAGAGCACAGAGCTGCTCATCCGCAAGCTGCCATTCCAGCGCCTAGTGCGCGAGATCGCCCAGGACTTCAAGACCGACCTGCGCTTCCAGAGCTCCGCAGTCATGGCCCTGCAGGAGGCCAGCGAGGCCTACCTCGTCGGCCTCTTCGAAGACACCAACCTGTGCGCAATCCACGCCAAGCGCGTCACCATCATGCCCAAGGACATCCAGCTCGCGCGCCGCATCCGCGGCGAGCGCGCCTAAACCGCGCCGCGGCACCGCACCGCACAAACAAAAACGGCCCTTTTCAGGGCCACTAACATCTCTCCGTCGCGAGCAAACTTTGTCGGTCGCCTGCCTCTCGCCCCGCAACCCAAAAACAAAAACCACCACTTCCCGTCCGTCCGCCACACACACCCGCTCACTCTGCCTGCCTGCTAGCAGCGCGCAACAATCACACATCATCCCTCCCCGGCGCTCAAAGCGCACAATACCCAACGGCCGACGTCACACCGCACGGGTGGCTGGCCGGCCGCCGCTTTCGTTTCGAAAACAAAAAAAACCCGCACTCCACTCCGACGGCCAACGGCCAGGCAGGCGCGCTCGCTCGCTCTACACGCCACCGAAATCCCCGCCGACTCCTTCCACATCTCAACGTGCCCCCCGTTGCAAAACATAACACACACAAAGAAACAAAACAAAGACCAGACACGACTAGACAAGACACACATCCGAGAAGAACGAACGCAGGCAAGCCAACCAACGTATTCAAACAAAACAACGTGACAGAAAACCAACCGTCGGCCGCCGCCACAAACACGGCGACAATCAACCACGACAACAACAACACCGCTTACCGCTACCGCCGCCCACACCCGCCACCGACCCCCGCAATCAAACCACCACGGCACGCAAACAGCATCCCCACGGGCATACAGACAGACACCCACACCAAACGCAACACGACAATCAAAACCTTCCCCGACGTGCTTTGATGGCCCTGAGAAGGGCCGTTTTGGGCCGCGCGTCTCTTGCGCGCCACTAGACGACGACGGGGGGTGGGGACGACGGGGTCAAGCGCCAAACCCTTCCTTTCCCATCTCTTTCTCCTCTACTCTACTCTACTTCTTCTTCTTGGGCGAAGCCTTCGCCTTAGACGGCGTCGTCGCCTTCTTCGGGCGCGGCGCCTTCGGCTTCTTCGTCGGAACCTTGGCGGCCTTCTTCGCCTTCGACGGCGACTTGGCCTTGGCCGGCTTGGCCGCAGCCGCCTTCTTCGCACCCGCGGGAGCGGCCGACGCCGCAGACGCCTTCTTGGCGGCGCCCGCCTTCCGACCGGTCGCCGCCTTCACGCCACCAGCCTTCTTTGCGCCGGCCGCACGGGCGCCCTTCTTCTCCTTGCTGGCCGGAGCGGCGCGCTTCTTCTTGGCACCGCCAGCACGAGCCTTGCCGCCCTCGGCCGCCCCCCCGCCGCCGGCGCCGGCAAGCTTGAACGAGCCGGACGCGCCCTTCCCCTTCGTCTGCACCAGCTCGCCCGCCACGACGGCCGACTTGAGGTACTTCTTGATAAACGGCGCCAGCTTCTCCGCGTCCAGCTTGTAGTGCGCGGCTATGTACTTCTTGATCGCCTGCAGCGACGACCCGCCGCGCTCCTTCAGACTCTTGATGGCGGCCGTCACCATCTCAGAGGTGCGCGGGTGCGCAGGCTTGGCGCGCGGCTTCTTCGCAGACGACGCAGACTTGGCCTTCTTCGTAGTGCCGGTGGCGGCGGGTGCCGCAGCAGTCTCGTTCGTAGCCGCCTGATCTGCCATTTCGACGACGCGCGTAACACACAGCGAGAGCGAGAGCGAGAGCGAGCGGGACGGCAGGCACGCAAGCACAGCACAGCACGGCAGAGCAGAGCAGAGAATCACTTTTTTTTTTTTTTTTTTTTTTTTTTTTTTTTTTTTTTTTTTTTTTTTTTTTTTTTTTCCTGTGTGGTGTCGTTGCCGAAGTGCTACCGCCTTTGGCGGCTGGACTTCCAAGGGTGAGAGGTAGGTTTGTACATCTTTATTGTTATCTTTTGTAGGACTTTGGGCTCACAGGGGTCCTTTTTGCCCTACATACCTTTGCTTCACTTTTCATTGTGTTGTGAGGGCCCTGGGGACCTTGACTTTATGCCATGGTTCAGGTTGGGTGGTTGCGATTCCTTCGAGTTGTCTCGTTGATACCCTTAAGTCGTCTATTTTGTTGATGAGACGCTGGACGTGTAGTTGGATTACTTGATCTATTGTTGAGACTTGCAGTTCATCATGTAAAGATATAATTCGGGACCACCTGGGCGCTTTGAGAATGATTCTTAGACACCGGTTTTGTAGTCGTTGTAGTTTGCGGATGTTGGTGGTGGATGTGATTCCCCACGTAGCGCAGCCATATAGCATCATCGGGAGTATTGTTGCGCGGTAGATGCGTAGCTTCGTAGCTACGTTTAGGTCAGTGCTTGCTAAGAAGGGGTATAGTCCATGGATGGCGCGAATGATTTTGAGGCTTTTGTCGTTGATGTGGGCTGAGAATGTGAGTTTATGGTCCAGGGTGACCCCTAAATATTTCGTCGTGGTGGACCATTCGATGGCGTGGTCATTGATCTGGAGGCGGCGGTGAAGAATCGGTCTCCGTCGAGTGAAAAGTATGGCCTTTGTCTTGAGTGCGTTGATAGTGATTTTATTATCAGTTGCCCACAAAAGGAGGATATCGATCTGGTGTTGTAAGCGGGTGATGGCTGTATCTAATGAACGGCTGCTGGTAAGGAGAGCCGTATCATCGGCGAACTGTGCTAGCATGATGTTCGGCAGTTTGGGCATGTCATTTACGTAGATGGTGAACAGGATGGGAGAGAGTACCGATCCTTGCGGTATACCGTCGGAGAGATGTTTGGTGTCTGAGTGTTGGTCGGCCTGTTGGACGTAAAAACGGCGGTCGGTCAGGAAGCTGTCGATAATCTTGATGTAACAGTTGGGGATGTCGGTGGTGTTCCGGAGTTTACTTATGAGCTTCTCTCGCCACACCTTGTCAAATGCTTGTTGAACATCCAGGAAAATGGCTGCTGTGTAGTGGTTTAGATTAATTTGGTTTGTGAGGTGTTCCGAGATCCGAAGCAGCTGGATTTCGGCGGAAAGTTTGGGTTGAAAGGCAAATTGGTCTGGTCGAATGACGTCATTTTCCAAGAGGGGCGGCTTGATGCGGGCCAAGATGACACGTTCAAACGTTTTGCCCATCGTGGAAAGGAGACTGATTGGTCGGTGGTGCGCAGGCTGAAGTGGGTCCTTACCCGGTTTCGGGATGGGTATGATCTTGGCCAGTTTCCATTGTGGTGGGAAATGTTCCTTCAGCAGGCATTCGTTGAATATTCTCGTTAATAGCACTAGTGGTTTCCGTGGGAGATGCTTCAGATGGTCGTTCGAAATTCCGTCAGGTCACAAGGGCCCAGCCAGTGTCGCGGGCGGGCGCGGACGGCCGAGAGAGCGGCCGCCACTCTGCGCGCCGCCGCGCCGCGCCTCCCGCGCTTGCTACCGCCCAACGTCCGACAGCCTGTGCGGAGCAGCCCCAAAGCTGCGCCACAACCGCCCGCGCCTTTCAAACCACCGAGGATGGGGCTACACACAGCCACACCACAGTCGCCAACCAGTCGCCACGGCAGCGCCGCAAACCACGGCCAAACTGCAGCTACCGCGCGCTACAGCCTGGGTCGGCCCGCCGAGAATCGCCGCCCCCGCCCAAATGCCGCCCCCACAGCCCCAGCCGACGACCCGCCACAATGGCCAAACCTTCGGCAAAACTCCCACACCGTCGCCGCGGCAGCCCGGCCAGCGCGGCCGGCGCCACAGCCACACAAGCCGAGGCGTGCGGCGATGACGGCCGTGCAAACGCGCCTCCGCCGCCCCATCGCCTTCCGTCGCCCTCCCGCCGTTTCCCGATCGGCCCGCAGCCGTCGGGCCACATCGCGCGCCGTCCTCCTCCTCTCGCCCGCCAACATTCACAGCCGTTTCTCAACAATTGCCCGCCGCAAACGGACGCCGCCTGCGCAACAGGCGCCGCCGCCCCTCGCCGCTTCCGACCCAACCCCTCGACCGAGGCAAACCGCAATCCGAATCTACAGACCAACCCAATCTGCCGTCAGCACACACGACAGCCGACCTTACACGTTGCGCGTTACACATTACGTTTACACGTCTAGGTTAGGTTCGGTTAGGTTAGGTGGACGTGGGTTAGGTTAAGGGGACTTGGGTTAGGTTAAGCGTCAAACTTAGGTTAAGCATTCAAACACGTCAGGCGTCAGAGGTTAGGTTAGGTTAGGTTAGGTTAGGTTAGGTTAGGTTAGGTTACGTTAGGTTACGTTACACGTTAGGTTAAGGGGTCAGTGCTAGGTTAAGAAGCGTCAAACGTAGGTTAAAAAAGCGTTCAAAACGTGAGGCGTGAGCCGCCGGACAGCTTACCTTACGTAGACGTTTGGGGCTCACAGGCTGAGCTCACCTCACCACACCACAGGTTAGGTTCGGTTCGGTTCGCTCGGCTCAGCGTAAAGCGCCGAGGTCAGGGTTACGTTCGTTCACCTTCGGGCGCCACACTTTCGGTTGAAAGGTCGCGACGGGACGACGTCGGCAGGCACCGCCGCAAACGGACAAAAACGTACAGACGACGTCGAAAACCGCCGACAGACGGGGGAGCAGCACGACCACGACCAGATACCGAGCGCGAACGAGACGCACGCGAACCACCCCCACCGGCCAAAGGGCACCACACAACAACCCAGAGCACCACGTGTCGACACCACAGCAACCCGCCGCTCACGCGACATGGCTGGCACCGAAGGGCAACCGCCCGCAACTGCGCTTTCCGCGCCGGCCCGGATGCACGTCGTGCTACAACAACACCACTACCGTACACAGCCGCTGTTCACAACATCACTATCATGCGCGCCCGCGGCTCGCCGCCGTCGCAGTCGCAGCCCCAACGCCAGCACTTTTGCACCACCATTCACACGCACCGCAACACAGCTCGCCGACACAGCCGAACAAAACAAACACCACACAACAACAGCAACAACGCCGCCGCCTCTACTCGTGCCGGCGACCCACCCCGCCGATGGCGCACCTTTCGCCAGCCGGCAATCGACACACACGCACGCACCCACCCACCCCCCGGGGCCCAGTGCAAAAAAAAACACACAAAAACAAAAACAAAAAAAAAACAACACAAACGACACGGGAAGCGCACACCGCCACTTCGCGCGCACGCCACCAACCAGTCGTCGTCTCAAAATAACAAACACAAACAAAATAAACTAACAACTAGGGCAACACAAAACAAAAACGCCTCGCACGAACCGCCCACAAAAAGGACAAGCACACGCACAGCCTCTGCTGACGACCACGACGCAGCGGCACGCTGCTCCTGTCCCGCGCCCCGCGCCCCGCGCCCCACTCGATTCACAACTCACGCGACACCGTCAACGACGGGCTCGCTTCCCGCAACCTACCACCTTTCCGCCACGACGCACAGCCCCAGCCCCACCCGACCCGACGACGCCCGTGGCAACGACTGCACTTTCACCACCGCCTCCCCCTTCCCCCCCAAAACACACACACACACACAGCCAGCCAAAAACGCACTCGCGACCCACACATGCACGTGCATCGGCACACGCCAACCAGTCAACGTCGACAACCACACGCAAGGCTCGAAACGAAACCGGCGTCCTTCCACGTTGCCATCAAGCTACCTACACGACACAAGACACAAGGAACAAACACAACAGCCGGCCCCACTAATTCCCACTCTCACGCCGCAAAAAGCACACCGAAACCGCCAAACGCACGCACATTCCCCTTCGCACTGACACCGACCGGCTCGCTACCACACACCTCTCGGCAGCCGTTTCACGCCAATTCGCCACACCGCCCACACAGTCGACAAGCGCCCGCCCTGTACGGCACACGCAACGACGCAGCGCAGCAAAGGGCGCCCGCAACACATACCTCTCCTCTCTCTCCCTCTCCGCCGCCCGACGCGCCAACCGCCACGCCACACCGCCAGCCACTCGCAAATTGTGCACTGCCACCAGCCACACGTCCAACACGCCGCGCCGCCTCCGGCCACCCGCCAGGGGGCGCTCACGTCCGCGACAACAGCGCGGCCCGCCGGGCCGAACCGAACCGAACCGAGCCGCCGCTGCTCTGCACTCGGCACGGCCACACCCTGCTGCAGACCGGGCTCGTCTCTCTGTACGCGTCTGCCTGCGCATCAACACAACACGACCTTTTTTTTTTTTTTCTCTCTACCGCCATCCCTTCTTCTCGCGTTTTACTCGTTGTTGCAGCAGCGGCGCACACCTACACATCCACAGCCCCAGCCGAGCCGAGCCGGCCTCACCTCAGGGCCCGCCGCCAGCGTCTCCTCCTCGGGCACAGGTGCGGTGCTGTGGCCGCCCATCCAACCGCATTGCTGGCCGTCCAGCCGCCAGGCGTTCCCACTGCCGCGAGCCACGCCGCGCACCGACCCTGCTGCAGAAAACGAAGCATAGCCAGAGACCGACCGATACACAAAGCAAGCCGTCGCCTCGCCTCTTGTCCTTCCTGCCTTCCTTTCGCCCCCCCCCCCTCCTTTTTTTTTTTTATTTTGTTTTCTTCTTTCTTTCTTTCTTTGGCCCTCTCTCCTTCCCGCCCCATGGCGGTTACGGCACCGCCTGCAGCGGCAGATTTTTTGCGCCCACACGCCTACTCCTACCACCATTAACCTTGCCCTGCCCATCAACGTCGCAGTCGAACCGACGCTTGCCAACACACTGCCCACGTTCCTTTCTCTTTTCGGCCTACGCCCATTACGCGCCGCCGCCACAGCACCTTCCCTTCCCACAACACACCGACGTCATCACACGCACCCACAAACAGGGGCCACGACCGTGTTCCTCGCCCACTCCCATCCCGCACGGTACGCACATTCCCAACTACTACCGCGCACCCTCCCTTTCCAATCTGTGTGTCTCTGTGTCTGTGTCCTGTGTCCTGTCCGCGCGTGACGCCTCTCAACATCCGCCGTCCCCCGTCCCGTTTTCGCCCCCATGCCGTCGTCGCGCCGCCTCCTCCCCGTCCACCGCCGCCCCTGTCCGCCCCGCACCACACCATACACCGCTGCTTGTCCCGGCCGTTGCCACCAAAGGCGCCGACCGCAAACGCGCCACGCCGCAGCCCCCGTGCGTCTCGCTCGCTTGCATCTCCGTGCCGACGCTGCCTCTCTTCCCGCTCGCACTCGACCTCGACAACACAGTCTTTGGCTCCGCCACTGCGTGTTCCGGTGGTACGCACGCTGCAACACGTATGTATTCGTTACCAGAGCGATGGCGAGGCATGACAGCATCTCTGTCTGACCAGAGAGTTATTTATCGTTGCTAGTCGGCGCTTGGACCGCGCCAGACGACAGTAGTGGCACGCACCGGGTCGCCAGGAACAGTTGTTATATATATTGTAGCGCGAGTCGGGAGAGGTAGTAGTCGGTCGACAGTAGTAGCGGGTGGACGGTTGTACTGAGCGGGCGTCGGCGGCGTGCTCTGCTCGTCTCGCGACTCTGGTCACGGTTCGGGACGATGTATAGTATATTGTGTTATAATCAAAAGGTAGTGTGAAGCTGCATTGCGCAAATCTGATAACGTATGTTCATTGTACTTATTTTGTTCAACAACAAAAGCCCCACTATTACTTTTTTCTAAAGCAACTTTTGTCTTTTAACGAAAAACATTCACTTTTTAAAGACTACTTCCTATGGCATTTCCCTCCAAGGAGTGCAATTAATTACCAGCCAGCACTCATTCATTGCACACAGCTGTGTAAGGGGTATCTACAATTGAGGAGCGGATATAAATGCAACTTTTTTGTTTTTTTTTTTTTTTTTGTGTGTTGTAACCTCCCCGCAAAATTTAAAATAATGGACAATGTTATTTACGGATGCTAATGGACATTGCGCTAATTGTAACCTCGCCCACAATGAGAGGTATTGAAAATGGCAACAAAAATGTGAAATTCGCAATCCGACTCAAATATAAATTCTTCACAACATTTAAAGTCCGTTCAGTGACAAGAAACTTCAATTGAGCCGAAATATCGGTCTTTGGCCCTGTGCAAAACAATCAGAATTAAAGTCTTACCTCAGAATAAATGGATGTCACATTTCTGCTCTTGTTGTTGCGCAGCGCTTGGAGGAACTGCATTGCAAATAATAATATTCTCTTTTTTTGTGATTTTAGTGAAATTTTTCTTCAAAGAAGTGGAATGAAATGGGAAGTGCAACGAACTCTTTAGTTCAATAAAACATTACATTTTTGAAAAATGCTTTTGAAATAAAAATTATTTTTGGGGAACTTGTTGGAGAATTAATTACAATAAATATAATTTTTCATTATCTAATGATTATATTAATTAACAGTATACCTCCTTCACCATCTTGACCAGTGTTGCCGACCGCCTACATCACACAACCGCACTCGGCTGCTACTACTGACCGACCGCTCTGCATGACGACTATTAGCGTACTGCACGCGACGACTACTGACAGAGTACAGCCCTCAACTAGACAGAGCTACAGACTCGCAACGACTGACTGACTGACTGACTGACTGACTGACTGACTGAGAACCGCTCGCAACACTCGCGCGGTCCAGCGCAAACTCTCTGGTCACAGATGCTACAATGTCTCGCCATCGCTGCTATGTTACATACGTGTTTCAGTGTCTTTTTCATTGGGGTAACGATCTTTGGCTCTTTTTATTCTGAATACAGGGCCAAAGGTCAACGCTGCTGCCCTTATACAATTTATCAGGTTCCATTATGTCTGTTGCAATGTTACATACGGTTCATTCTTTCATTAATATTATCGTTGGGTTTGTTTTGTAGGGACGTTAACATTCTGGCACATTTTTATTATCATCGGACTCTCTGCTATTTGTGCAGGGAGGTTATACCTGGGTCCATTTCCATTTCCATTTCCATTTACATTTTAATATTGATAGACTTTTTGTTTTCTTTTTTTGTTTCTTGTTGTTTTTCCTTCTTTTTTCTTGTTGTTTTTTTTTCTTTCTTTTTTTTTGTTTTGTTTTGTTTTTCCCGCTCTCACCACCACCGCCGCATCACGCCTTCCGTTTTCTTCTTGGTTTCTTTTCTGTTCTTCAACTGCTTCAACATCACCGCGCCCCATTTCCACACCACAGCCATCAGCCTCCAAGACGGGCAGGCGCAGTGTGCCATTTCCGGCGCACAAGCACACCCGTACGGTACTCTCCTCGCCCCCACGCCACCAACAACACAGCGACCACGCGGCTTTCAGGCATGGCATGGCACGGCACGGCACGGCACCGGCGAAATGCGCCGCCCCCGCCCCTCCGCGCATCCGTCCGTCTCGCCACGTTCACTGACAGCCGCGTCTGCGGCTACACCACGACAACCACAACACAACACCGCTCCCCTCCCTGGCAACTCATTGTTTTTCTCCTCCTCTTTTGCACAAACCACAACGCCGAGCACAGGCGCAAGCCACCCACACCGCGCCCCTCCCCGTCCCGTCTTTGGCCGCCGCTCCTCGTTTCCTCGTTTGCCCCCTCCCATCTCCCGAAATGCCATGCCAGCAGCGTTACGCATGCCCCTCCCCTGTCCACACAACACTACCGCCAAACGAACAGCCTTCCGGGCCACATGCAGGGCACGCCCACCTCCAAACACTGCCAATTCACGGACGCACGCACGCACACACACACACACACACACACACACACACACACACACACACACACACACTTTCCCGACACCTTTCTGTACGGAGGGTGCGTCATCTCGACCGTGACAGAGTGACGCCAACTATCGACGATCCATTTCCCCCCACTGGTAAAACACGTCCACTAACACCTACATACATCATTCAAGTACACAGACAATAGCATACACACAATGGGAGGGCACACGAACATGGACGGCACGGCACTGTCACACACTCTTCCTCAGAACCAACCATACCAACAAACGTTACGTACAACCGGGAAAGCGAAAGCGAAAGCAAAAGCAAAAAGCAAAGGCCAATGCAGCCGTCAAAGGTAACGTTCACCACGGCAGACACTTGCAGCCGCGCCGCCGTTAAACGCATTTCAGTGCGGCTCCAATACGCCTCCGACACGGGAACGTTCCGTTGCTCTACGAATGCGTTTCTCCCCTTTTTCCCTTCCTCTCTCTTTTGCCCCCCCCCCTCTGTCCTTTCCTCCTGCACTCTTGCCTCCTTCCTCACGTTCTGCCCAGACATTCGACCGATCAAAGTCAACCTGTCGTTACCGTTCTCAGCGCGACGGTGTACAACAGTATGACGGGTGTGCCCACGACTTCGGTTCAGTTGCGTGACGCCGGTCTATCGCGCCGATCGACAGTTACTCAGGGGGGCGACGGATCGGACCACGTCACCGACACACAAAACACTTTCAAACAAACAAATACATACCGGATGGACACAGACAAACACGTGTACAGACATTCGCCAAAAACGGCCGCCGCCGCCGCCGCCGTCGTCTAGCGTCGCGCTTACTGTACTGCACTGGACACGCGTGCATCTTGAATGACGACATCGGTGTGCGTGCGTCGTACGCAATCAGTCAGACACGGCTATCAAAAATCAGAGTCGAATGGTACATCATCGTGCGTGTCGCCGTACACGTACAGTACAATGCAACAACAATGCGTCTTCATGGCACGTTCATTTCAACGTCACTCACACACCTCCACGCTGCAGTTACGTCGCACCATTGTCAAACTCGGCGTACAGCAAAGGGAATAGTGGGCGGCAAACAAAAACCACAAAAAAAAACAACATTTCACATTTCACCCTCGCCATGTATGATGTGCAAAAAACAAACCCGCAAACGGCCGTCGTTACGGTGACACAAAAGTCGGCGATCGCACTGTCCCCCCTCGCAGACAGGTAACACACACACCAACAACACCAAATGGGTCAAAAACCACGCCAACGAGGCGTGCCACCATTCCACGCCACGGCGACCAACCTCGTGGCCGTACCCCGCGCAACACGCTTTGACGCGCCCCCCCACCCACAATCAAAATGCACACATACATCACAGCCGTCCACACAAACAACAACAACAATTCCGCCCTTCCCGCAAAAGGCAAGTTGGTGGCCCTGAAAAGGGCCGTTTTGCCGCTCTCGCAACGGAGGAGCATTCTCTCTCCATCCTTCCTTCCGTTCCAGAGCCACCTCCTTACTTGGAGCTCGTGTACTTGGTCACCGCCTTCGTGCCCTCGCTCACGGCGTGCTTGGCCAGCTCGCCAGGCAGCAACAGCCGCACAGCGGTCTGGATCTCGCGGGACGTGATGGTCGAGCGCTTGTTGTAGTGCGCCAGGCGAGAAGCCTCGGCCGCAATGCGCTCGAAAATGTCGTTCACGAAGCTGTTCATGATGCTCATCGCCTTCGACGAGATGCCCGTGTCAGGGTGCACCTGCTTCAGCACCTTGTAGATGTAGATGGCATAGCTCTCCTTCCTCTTGCGCTTCTTCTTCTTGTCGCCCTTCGAAATGTTCTTCTGCGCCTTGCCAGCCTTCTTGGCGGCCTTCCCGCTAGTCTTGGGCGGCATCTCGAACCAACGTACGGCGGCAGCAGCAACACCAGTAGCAAGCGCTCCGCTCTAGTCAGCGTCTCCCCACACAGTGGCACCCGCCGCCAGCCGCCGCCGCACCTTTACCAGCTCGCCCTGTTGCGGCCGCCGACCAATGGGGCGCGCGCGCAACCGGCCGCCGCACCCGAGCCCATAAAGCACCCCCACCCCGGCTGCGCCGGCACGCACTCCGCTGCTCGACTCGCTGCCGCTCGCACCGGTCGTTTTCGTTTCCTTCTCGTGTGCACCGTCGCTAGCCCATCGCCATGTCCGGACGCGGAAAGGGAGGCAAAGTCAAGGGCAAGTCAAAGTCCCGCTCAAGCAGGGCTGGGCTCCAGTTCCCGGTCGGCAGAATCCACCGCCTCCTGCGCAAGGGAAACTACGCAGAGCGCGTCGGCGCCGGGGCGCCCGTCTACCTCGCCGCCGTCATGGAGTACCTCGCGGCTGAGGTGCTCGAGCTGGCCGGAAACGCGGCCCGCGACAACAAGAAGACGCGCATCATCCCGCGCCACCTGCAGCTTGCCATCCGCAACGACGAGGAGCTCAACAAGCTCCTGTCGGGCGTCACCATCGCACAGGGTGGTGTCCTACCCAACATCCAGGCCGTCCTGCTGCCAAAGAAGACCGAGAAGAAGGCCTAAAGGAGGCCAGGCAATCGCAGCGCCGCGTGCTCCCCTGCACGCAACGCGCTTTGCCGGCTCGGCTCGGCCCGGCCCACAACAATCGGCCCTTTTCAGGGCCACCACACAAACCTACGTCCAAAGCAAAATTTCAGTCGTCCTCGCCGCACCTTGTTTTGTTTCAACTTTGCACTTTCACAGCACAGCCGCCGCCGGCGCACGTCCGCCATCTTGTCGTCCACACAGCCCGCACACACACACACACACACACACACACACACACACACACACACACACACATTTTGCACGGTCGCAGAGTCGCCTTCCAAACGACAACGGCAGCAATAATGACCATTGTTAAAGGGAGGCGTGTCGACACACCGCCCTCCACTCCCGCGCGCAACGGCCGTCGACACGAACGAAACAGCTGATCCGGCCGCCTATGCCCACACGCCTTGCCTCGGAAACCCCAACGCCGCCGCAAACACACAGAGCCAAACCACGCAAGCAAATAATTACCGCCTCTCTCGCACAACAACACACAGCCCGCCATCTCCGTCGCGATCGATACAAAGACACACAATAACAAACACAAACGAAGCAGCTCCACACACAGCCAGCCACATGACACGTTTCCTTTCCTTCTCCCCTCCCAGCCACATCACGTCGCTCAAACGGAAAGAAAGAAAGAAACAAACAAACAAACAAACAAACAAACAAACGAACAACACAGCGCACACACACGCAGCAACAACAACAACAACAACACAGACTCTTTCGCACTTTTCAACTTCCGAACAGTGTGGTGGCCCTGAAAAGGGCCGTTTTCTAGTCTCTCCCACCCACAAGCACGGCCGCGGGAAGGCCAGCGCCCGCTGCGACGCAGCCTAACCGCCGAAACCGTACAGGGTGCGCCCCTGCCTCTTCAGGGCGTACACCACGTCCATGGCCGTCACAGTCTTGCGCTTGGCGTGCTCAGTGTACGTCACCGCGTCGCGGATCACGTTCTCCAGGAACACCTTCAGCACCCCGCGGGTCTCCTCGTAGATCAGACCAGAGATGCGCTTCACGCCGCCCCTGCGAGCCAGGCGGCGGATGGCGGGCTTCGTGATGCCCTGGATGTTGTCGCGCAACACCTTGCGGTGCCGCTTGGCGCCACCCTTGCCGAGCCCCTTTCCTCCCTTGCCGCGGCCTGTCATCCTTCCTTCCTCGGGCAAAGCAAAACGTGCACAAACAGCAGCTGCAGCGGCTGGCGAGTCGGCTACGGTCTGCGCCCAGCGCGCCCGCCGCCCCCCTATATAGACTCTGGCCCGCCCTCCCCCCACCACGCGCAACCGAGGGCATATAAGCGCAGCACGGAGGCGCGCGGGCCCGTTGTCAAGGCAGCACCGGACGCCGCGCCGCACCTAACCTCCACGCACGCCGCTCCGCTACCGCCAACGCTACCGCCATGGCCCGCACAAAGCAAACGGCCCGCAAGTCCACCGGCGGAAAGGCGCCGCGCAAACAGCTCGCCACCAAGGCGGCGAGGAAGAGCGCGCCCGCCACCGGAGGCGTCAAGAAGCCCCACCGCTACAGGCCGGGCACCGTCGCCCTGCGAGAAATCAGGCGCTACCAGAAGAGCACAGAGCTGCTCATCCGCAAGCTGCCATTCCAGCGCCTAGTGCGCGAGATCGCCCAGGACTTCAAGACCGACCTGCGCTTCCAGAGCTCCGCAGTCATGGCCCTGCAGGAGGCCAGCGAGGCCTACCTCGTCGGCCTCTTCGAAGACACCAACCTGTGCGCAATCCACGCCAAGCGCGTCACCATCATGCCCAAGGACATCCAGCTCGCGCGCCGCATCCGCGGCGAGCGCGCCTAAACCGCGCCGCGGCACCGCACCGCACAAACAAAAACGGCCCTTTTCAGGGCCACTAACATCTCTCCGTCGCGAGCAAACTTTGTCGGTCGCCTGCCTCTCGCCCCGCAACCCAAAAACAAAAACCACCACTTCCCGTCCGTCCGCCACACACACCCGCTCACTCTGCCTGCCTGCTAGCAGCGCGCAACAATCACACATCATCCCTCCCCGGCGCTCAAAGCGCACAATACCCAACGGCCGACGTCACACCGCACGGGTGGCTGGCCGGCCGCCGCTTTCGTTTCGAAAACAAAAAAAACCCGCACTCCACTCCGACGGCCAACGGCCAGGCAGGCGCGCTCGCTCGCTCTACACGCCACCGAAATCCCCGCCGACTCCTTCCACATCTCAACGTGCCCCCCGTTGCAAAACATAACACACACAAAGAAACAAAACAAAGACCAGACACGACTAGACAAGACACACATCCGAGAAGAACGAACGCAGGCAAGCCAACCAACGTATTCAAACAAAACAACGTGACAGAAAACCAACCGTCGGCCGCCGCCACAAACACGGCGACAATCAACCACGACAACAACAACACCGCTTACCGCTACCGCCGCCCACACCCGCCACCGACCCCCGCAATCAAACCACCACGGCACGCAAACAGCATCCCCACGGGCATACAGACAGACACCCACACCAAACGCAACACGACAATCAAAACCTTCCCCGACGTGCTTTGATGGCCCTGAGAAGGGCCGTTTTGGGCCGCGCGTCTCTTGCGCGCCACTAGACGACGACGGGGGGTGGGGACGACGGGGTCAAGCGCCAAACCCTTCCTTTCCCATCTCTTTCTCCTCTACTCTACTCTACTTCTTCTTCTTGGGCGAAGCCTTCGCCTTAGACGGCGTCGTCGCCTTCTTCGGGCGCGGCGCCTTCGGCTTCTTCGTCGGAACCTTGGCGGCCTTCTTCGCCTTCGACGGCGACTTGGCCTTGGCCGGCTTGGCCGCAGCCGCCTTCTTCGCACCCGCGGGAGCGGCCGACGCCGCAGACGCCTTCTTGGCGGCGCCCGCCTTCCGACCGGTCGCCGCCTTCACGCCACCAGCCTTCTTTGCGCCGGCCGCACGGGCGCCCTTCTTCTCCTTGCTGGCCGGAGCGGCGCGCTTCTTCTTGGCACCGCCAGCACGAGCCTTGCCGCCCTCGGCCGCCCCCCCGCCGCCGGCGCCGGCAAGCTTGAACGAGCCGGACGCGCCCTTCCCCTTCGTCTGCACCAGCTCGCCCGCCACGACGGCCGACTTGAGGTACTTCTTGATAAACGGCGCCAGCTTCTCCGCGTCCAGCTTGTAGTGCGCGGCTATGTACTTCTTGATCGCCTGCAGCGACGACCCGCCGCGCTCCTTCAGACTCTTGATGGCGGCCGTCACCATCTCAGAGGTGCGCGGGTGCGCAGGCTTGGCGCGCGGCTTCTTCGCAGACGACGCAGACTTGGCCTTCTTCGTAGTGCCGGTGGCGGCGGGTGCCGCAGCAGTCTCGTTCGTAGCCGCCTCATCTGCCATTTCGACGACGCGCGTAACACACAGCGAGAGCGAGAGCGAGAGCGAGCGGGACGGCAGGCACGCAAGCACAGCACAGCACGGCAGAGCAGAGCAGAGAATCACAAGGGCCCAGCCAGTGTCGCGGGCGGGCGCGGACGGCCGAGAGAGCGGCCGCCACTCTGCGCGCCGCCGCGCCGCGCCTCCCGCGCTTGCTACCGCCCAACGTCCGACAGCCTGTGCGGAGCAGCCCCAAAGCTGCGCCACAACCGCCCGCGCCTTTCAAACCACCGAGGATGGGGCTACACACAGCCACACCACAGTCGCCAACCAGTCGCCACGGCAGCGCCGCAAACCACGGCCAAACTGCAGCTACCGCGCGCTACAGCCTGGGTCGGCCCGCCGAGAATCGCCGCCCCCGCCCAAATGCCGCCCCCACAGCCCCAGCCGACGACCCGCCACAATGGCCAAACCTTCGGCAAAACTCCCACACCGTCGCCGCGGCAGCCCGGCCAGCGCGGCCGGCGCCACAGCCACACAAGCCGAGGCGTGCGGCGATGACGGCCGTGCAAACGCGCCTCCGCCGCCCCATCGCCTTCCGTCGCCCTCCCGCCGTTTCCCGATCGGCCCGCAGCCGTCGGGCCACATCGCGCGCCGTCCTCCTCCTCTCGCCCGCCAACATTCACAGCCGTTTCTCAACAATTGCCCGCCGCAAACGGACGCCGCCTGCGCAACAGGCGCCGCCGCCCCTCGCCGCTTCCGACCCAACCCCTCGACCGAGGCAAACCGCAATCCGAATCTACAGACCAACCCAATCTGCCGTCAGCACACACGACAGCCGACCTTACACGTTGCGCGTTACACATTACGTTTACACGTCTAGGTTAGGTTCGGTTAGGTTAGGTGGACGTGGGTTAGGTTAAGGGGACTTGGGTTAGGTTAAGCGTCAAACTTAGGTTAAGCATTCAAACACGTCAGGCGTCAGAGGTTAGGTTAGGTTAGGTTAGGTTAGGTTAGGTTAGGTTAGGTTACGTTAGGTTACGTTACACGTTAGGTTAAGGGGTCAGTGCTAGGTTAAGAAGCGTCAAACGTAGGTTAAAAAAGCGTTCAAAACGTGAGGCGTGAGCCGCCGGACAGCTTACCTTACGTAGACGTTTGGGGCTCACAGGCTGAGCTCACCTCACCACACCACAGGTTAGGTTCGGTTCGGTTCGCTCGGCTCAGCGTAAAGCGCCGAGGTCAGGGTTACGTTCGTTCACCTTCGGGCGCCACACTTTCGGTTGAAAGGTCGCGACGGGACGACGTCGGCAGGCACCGCCGCAAACGGACAAAAACGTACAGACGACGTCGAAAACCGCCGACAGACGGGGGAGCAGCACGACCACGACCAGATACCGAGCGCGAACGAGACGCACGCGAACCACCCCCACCGGCCAAAGGGCACCACACAACAACCCAGAGCACCACGTGTCGACACCACAGCAACCCGCCGCTCACGCGACATGGCTGGCACCGAAGGGCAACCGCCCGCAACTGCGCTTTCCGCGCCGGCCCGGATGCACGTCGTGCTACAACAACACCACTACCGTACACAGCCGCTGTTCACAACATCACTATCATGCGCGCCCGCGGCTCGCCGCCGTCGCAGTCGCAGCCCCAACGCCAGCACTTTTGCACCACCATTCACACGCACCGCAACACAGCTCGCCGACACAGCCGAACAAAACAAACACCACACAACAACAGCAACAACGCCGCCGCCTCTACTCGTGCCGGCGACCCACCCCGCCGATGGCGCACCTTTCGCCAGCCGGCAATCGACACACACGCACGCACCCACCCACCCCCCGGGGCCCAGTGCAAAAAAAAACACACAAAAACAAAAACAAAAAAAAAACAACACAAACGACACGGGAAGCGCACACCGCCACTTCGCGCGCACGCCACCAACCAGTCGTCGTCTCAAAATAACAAACACAAACAAAATAAACTAACAACTAGGGCAACACAAAACAAAAACGCCTCGCACGAACCGCCCACAAAAAGGACAAGCACACGCACAGCCTCTGCTGACGACCACGACGCAGCGGCACGCTGCTCCTGTCCCGCGCCCCGCGCCCCGCGCCCCACTCGATTCACAACTCACGCGACACCGTCAACGACGGGCTCGCTTCCCGCAACCTACCACCTTTCCGCCACGACGCACAGCCCCAGCCCCACCCGACCCGACGACGCCCGTGGCAACGACTGCACTTTCACCACCGCCTCCCCCTTCCCCCCCAAAACACACACACACACACAGCCAGCCAAAAACGCACTCGCGACCCACACATGCACGTGCATCGGCACACGCCAACCAGTCAACGTCGACAACCACACGCAAGGCTCGAAACGAAACCGGCGTCCTTCCACGTTGCCATCAAGCTACCTACACGACACAAGACACAAGGAACAAACACAACAGCCGGCCCCACTAATTCCCACTCTCACGCCGCAAAAAGCACACCGAAACCGCCAAACGCACGCACATTCCCCTTCGCACTGACACCGACCGGCTCGCTACCACACACCTCTCGGCAGCCGTTTCACGCCAATTCGCCACACCGCCCACACAGTCGACAAGCGCCCGCCCTGTACGGCACACGCAACGACGCAGCGCAGCAAAGGGCGCCCGCAACACATACCTCTCCTCTCTCTCCCTCTCCGCCGCCCGACGCGCCAACCGCCACGCCACACCGCCAGCCACTCGCAAATTGTGCACTGCCACCAGCCACACGTCCAACACGCCGCGCCGCCTCCGGCCACCCGCCAGGGGGCGCTCACGTCCGCGACAACAGCGCGGCCCGCCGGGCCGAACCGAACCGAACCGAGCCGCCGCTGCTCTGCACTCGGCACGGCCACACCCTGCTGCAGACCGGGCTCGTCTCTCTGTACGCGTCTGCCTGCGCATCAACACAACACGACCTTTTTTTTTTTTTTCTCTCTACCGCCATCCCTTCTTCTCGCGTTTTACTCGTTGTTGCAGCAGCGGCGCACACCTACACATCCACAGCCCCAGCCGAGCCGAGCCGGCCTCACCTCAGGGCCCGCCGCCAGCGTCTCCTCCTCGGGCACAGGTGCGGTGCTGTGGCCGCCCATCCAACCGCATTGCTGGCCGTCCAGCCGCCAGGCGTTCCCACTGCCGCGAGCCACGCCGCGCACCGACCCTGCTGCAGAAAACGAAGCATAGCCAGAGACCGACCGATACACAAAGCAAGCCGTCGCCTCGCCTCTTGTCCTTCCTGCCTTCCTTTCGCCCCCCCCCCCCCTCCTTTTTTTTTTTTTATTTTGTTTTCTTCTTTCTTTCTTTCTTTGGCCCTCTCTCCTTCCCGCCCCATGGCGGTTACGGCACCGCCTGCAGCGGCAGATTTTTTGCGCCCACACGCCTACTCCTACCACCATTAACCTTGCCCTGCCCATCAACGTCGCAGTCGAACCGACGCTTGCCAACACACTGCCCACGTTCCTTTCTCTTTTCGGCCTACGCCCATTACGCGCCGCCGCCACAGCACCTTCCCTTCCCACAACACACCGACGTCATCACACGCACCCACAAACAGGGGCCACGACCGTGTTCCTCGCCCACTCCCATCCCGCACGGTACGCACATTCCCAACTACTACCGCGCACCCTCCCTTTCCAATCTGTGTGTCTCTGTGTCTGTGTCCTGTGTCCTGTCCGCGCGTGACGCCTCTCAACATCCGCCGTCCCCCGTCCCGTTTTCGCCCCCATGCCGTCGTCGCGCCGCCTCCTCCCCGTCCACCGCCGCCCCTGTCCGCCCCGCACCACACCATACACCGCTGCTTGTCCCGGCCGTTGCCACCAAAGGCGCCGACCGCAAACGCGCCACGCCGCAGCCCCCGTGCGTCTCGCTCGCTTGCATCTCCGTGCCGACGCTGCCTCTCTTCCCGCTCGCACTCGACCTCGACAACACAGTCTTTGGCTCCGCCACTGCGTGTTCCGGTGGTACGCACGCTGCAACACGTATGTATTCGTTACCAGAGCGATGGCGAGGCATGACAGCATCTCTGTCTGACCAGAGAGTTATTTATCGTTGCTAGTCGGCGCTTGGACCGCGCCAGACGACAGTAGTGGCACGCACCGGGTCGCCAGGAACAGTTGTTATATATATTGTAGCGCGAGTCGGGAGAGGTAGTAGTCGGTCGACAGTAGTAGCGGGTGGACGGTTGTACTGAGCGGGCGTCGGCGGCGTGCTCTGCTCGTCTCGCGACTCTGGTCACGGTTCGGGACGATGTATAGTATATTGTGTTATAATCAAAAGGTAGTGTGAAGCTGCATTGCGCAAATCTGATAACGTATGTTCATTGTACTTATTTTGTTCAACAACAAAAGCCCCACTATTACTTTTTTCTAAAGCAACTTTTGTCTTTTAACGAAAAACATTCACTTTTTAAAGACTACTTCCTATGGCATTTCCCTCCAAGGAGTGCAATTAATTACCAGCCAGCACTCATTCATTGCACACAGCTGTGTAAGGGGTATCTACAATTGAGGAGCGGATATAAATGCAACTTTTTTGTTTTTTTTTTTTTTTTTTGTGTGTTGTAACCTCCCCGCAAAATTTAAAATAATGGACAATGTTATTTACGGATGCTAATGGACATTGCGCTAATTGTAACCTCGCCCACAATGAGAGGTATTGAAAATGGCAACAAAAATGTGAAATTCGCAATCCGACTCAAATATAAATTCTTCACAACATTTAAAGTCCGTTCAGTGACAAGAAACTTCAATTGAGCCGAAATATCGGTCTTTGGCCCTGTGCAAAACAATCAGAATTAAAGTCTTACCTCAGAATAAATGGATGTCACATTTCTGCTCTTGTTGTTGCGCAGCGCTTGGAGGAACTGCATTGCAAATAATAATATTCTCTTTTTTTGTGATTTTAGTGAAATTTTTCTTCAAAGAAGTGGAATGAAATGGGAAGTGCAACGAACTCTTTAGTTCAATAAAACATTACATTTTTGAAAAATGCTTTTGAAATAAAAATTATTTTTGGGGAACTTGTTGGAGAATTAATTACAATAAATATAATTTTTCATTATCTAATGATTATATTAATTAACAGTATACCTCCTTCACCATCTTGACCAGTGTTGCCGACCGCCTACATCACACAACCGCACTCGGCTGCTACTACTGACCGACCGCTCTGCATGACGACTATTAGCGTACTGCACGCGACGACTACTGACAGAGTACAGCCCTCAACTAGACAGAGCTACAGACTCGCAACGACTGACTGACTGACTGACTGACTGACTGACTGACTGAGAACCGCTCGCAACACTCGCGCGGTCCAGCGCAAACTCTCTGGTCACAGATGCTACAATGTCTCGCCATCGCTGCTATGTTACATACGTGTTTCAGTGTCTTTTTCATTGGGGTAACGATCTTTGGCTCTTTTTATTCTGAATACAGGGCCAAAGGTCAACGCTGCTGCCCTTATACAATTTATCAGGTTCCATTATGTCTGTTGCAATGTTACATACGGTTCATTCTTTCATTAATATTATCGTTGGGTTTGTTTTGTAGGGACGTTAACATTCTGGCACATTTTTATTATCATCGGACTCTCTGCTATTTGTGCAGGGAGGTTATACCTGGGTCCATTTCCATTTCCATTTCCATTTACATTTTAATATTGATAGACTTTTTGTTTTCTTTTTTTGTTTCTTGTTGTTTTTCCTTCTTTTTTCTTGTTGTTTTTTTTTCTTTCTTTTTTTTTGTTTTGTTTTGTTTTTCCCGCTCTCACCACCACCGCCGCATCACGCCTTCCGTTTTCTTCTTGGTTTCTTTTCTGTTCTTCAACTGCTTCAACATCACCGCGCCCCATTTCCACACCACAGCCATCAGCCTCCAAGACGGGCAGGCGCAGTGTGCCATTTCCGGCGCACAAGCACACCCGTACGGTACTCTCCTCGCCCCCACGCCACCAACAACACAGCGACCACGCGGCTTTCAGGCATGGCATGGCACGGCACGGCACGGCACCGGCGAAATGCGCCGCCCCCGCCCCTCCGCGCATCCGTCCGTCTCGCCACGTTCACTGACAGCCGCGTCTGCGGCTACACCACGACAACCACAACACAACACCGCTCCCCTCCCTGGCAACTCATTGTTTTTCTCCTCCTCTTTTGCACAAACCACAACGCCGAGCACAGGCGCAAGCCACCCACACCGCGCCCCTCCCCGTCCCGTCTTTGGCCGCCGCTCCTCGTTTCCTCGTTTGCCCCCTCCCATCTCCCGAAATGCCATGCCAGCAGCGTTACGCATGCCCCTCCCCTGTCCACACAACACTACCGCCAAACGAACAGCCTTCCGGGCCACATGCAGGGCACGCCCACCTCCAAACACTGCCAATTCACGGACGCACGCACGCACACACACACACACACACACACACACACACACACACACACACACACACACTTTCCCGACACCTTTCTGTACGGAGGGTGCGTCATCTCGACCGTGACAGAGTGACGCCAACTATCGACGATCCATTTCCCCCCACTGGTAAAACACGTCCACTAACACCTACATACATCATTCAAGTACACAGACAATAGCATACACACAATGGGAGGGCACACGAACATGGACGGCACGGCACTGTCACACACTCTTCCTCAGAACCAACCATACCAACAAACGTTACGTACAACCGGGAAAGCGAAAGCGAAAGCAAAAGCAAAAAGCAAAGGCCAATGCAGCCGTCAAAGGTAACGTTCACCACGGCAGACACTTGCAGCCGCGCCGCCGTTAAACGCATTTCAGTGCGGCTCCAATACGCCTCCGACACGGGAACGTTCCGTTGCTCTACGAATGCGTTTCTCCCCTTTTTCCCTTCCTCTCTCTTTTGCCCCCCCCCCTCTGTCCTTTCCTCCTGCACTCTTGCCTCCTTCCTCACGTTCTGCCCAGACATTCGACCGATCAAAGTCAACCTGTCGTTACCGTTCTCAGCGCGACGGTGTACAACAGTATGACGGGTGTGCCCACGACTTCGGTTCAGTTGCGTGACGCCGGTCTATCGCGCCGATCGACAGTTACTCAGGGGGGCGACGGATCGGACCACGTCACCGACACACAAAACACTTTCAAACAAACAAATACATACCGGATGGACACAGACAAACACGTGTACAGACATTCGCCAAAAACGGCCGCCGCCGCCGCCGCCGTCGTCTAGCGTCGCGCTTACTGTACTGCACTGGACACGCGTGCATCTTGAATGACGACATCGGTGTGCGTGCGTCGTACGCAATCAGTCAGACACGGCTATCAAAAATCAGAGTCGAATGGTACATCATCGTGCGTGTCGCCGTACACGTACAGTACAATGCAACAACAATGCGTCTTCATGGCACGTTCATTTCAACGTCACTCACACACCTCCACGCTGCAGTTACGTCGCACCATTGTCAAACTCGGCGTACAGCAAAGGGAATAGTGGGCGGCAAACAAAAACCACAAAAAAAAACAACATTTCACATTTCACCCTCGCCATGTATGATGTGCAAAAAACAAACCCGCAAACGGCCGTCGTTACGGTGACACAAAAGTCGGCGATCGCACTGTCCCCCCTCGCAGACAGGTAACACACACACCAACAACACCAAATGGGTCAAAAACCACGCCAACGAGGCGTGCCACCATTCCACGCCACGGCGACCAACCTCGTGGCCGTACCCCGCGCAACACGCTTTGACGCGCCCCCCCACCCACAATCAAAATGCACACATACATCACAGCCGTCCACACAAACAACAACAACAATTCCGCCCTTCCCGCAAAAGGCAAGTTGGTGGCCCTGAAAAGGGCCGTTTTGCCGCTCTCGCAACGGAGGAGCATTCTCTCTCCATCCTTCCTTCCGTTCCAGAGCCACCTCCTTACTTGGAGCTCGTGTACTTGGTCACCGCCTTCGTGCCCTCGCTCACGGCGTGCTTGGCCAGCTCGCCAGGCAGCAACAGCCGCACAGCGGTCTGGATCTCGCGGGACGTGATGGTCGAGCGCTTGTTGTAGTGCGCCAGGCGAGAAGCCTCGGCCGCAATGCGCTCGAAAATGTCGTTCACGAAGCTGTTCATGATGCTCATCGCCTTCGACGAGATGCCCGTGTCAGGGTGCACCTGCTTCAGCACCTTGTAGATGTAGATGGCATAGCTCTCCTTCCTCTTGCGCTTCTTCTTCTTGTCGCCCTTCGAAATGTTCTTCTGCGCCTTGCCAGCCTTCTTGGCGGCCTTCCCGCTAGTCTTGGGCGGCATCTCGAACCAACGTACGGCGGCAGCAGCAACACCAGTAGCAAGCGCTCCGCTCTAGTCAGCGTCTCCCCACACAGTGGCACCCGCCGCCAGCCGCCGCCGCACCTTTACCAGCTCGCCCTGTTGCGGCCGCCGACCAATGGGGCGCGCGCGCAACCGGCCGCCGCACCCGAGCCCATAAAGCACCCCCACCCCGGCTGCGCCGGCACGCACTCCGCTGCTCGACTCGCTGCCGCTCGCACCGGTCGTTTTCGTTTCCTTCTCGTGTGCACCGTCGCTAGCCCATCGCCATGTCCGGACGCGGAAAGGGAGGCAAAGTCAAGGGCAAGTCAAAGTCCCGCTCAAGCAGGGCTGGGCTCCAGTTCCCGGTCGGCAGAATCCACCGCCTCCTGCGCAAGGGAAACTACGCAGAGCGCGTCGGCGCCGGGGCGCCCGTCTACCTCGCCGCCGTCATGGAGTACCTCGCGGCTGAGGTGCTC